>NC_089773.1:2280000-2390000 GCF_040412425.1 Macrobrachium rosenbergii
ACATAGCAAATTGTAGCCCTCTAGCCTCCTCAGTAGTTTTTATTTTGTTTAAGGTTAAAGTTAGCCATGATCGTGCATCTGGGGTGCCAACAACACAGCCACTAGCGGGCCGTGGGTGATAGTTTCATGGGCCGTGGCTGAAAGTTTCATACAGCATTATACGCTGAACAGAAAACTCGATTGCGCCGAAGAAACTTCGGTTCATATTTTACCTGTTTCCTCTTGATTCAACTTGGTAATGATCAAGTAGACCTTCATTTACTGTACTTGTATTATTGCCTACCCCTTGTTAACACAATCCAGAAAAAGTCATCTCCCTCCCATTTTCTCATTTCCAAGTAAATTTTTAACATTCATCAAGAGCATATCTATTCCCAATTATTCCATCACTCTATGCACAAGACTAGCCATTCCTTACTCTCTATAACCTGGTTTTACATCATAGCCACCATTTTCCCCCTCACCAGACTCAGCAAAGCCCAGACTGATTATCCCAGTAGACTGGTTTTCAAGTTGATTGGTTTTCAAGTTGACATCACCATCTGGAAACCAGGGATTGATTCCTGCAAGGAGAAACAACCTGAACTTGGTAGTCAGAAAAATTTGATTAGTTGCAGACTGTTGAGAAGGGCAGAGAGCTAGTAGCAATGTCATCCCATAGACTTGCTTAGAACTAGTTGGTTGTAACTTTCTGAAGCCATCCCTTATATGGGGTCTTGGTAGCTGAGGAGTATTCCCTCAGCAGTGTTCCCAAGCTCAAACTCGGTTCTTGGTTGGATAGATTTCCTTGGCAACATAACCTTGCTTCGACATGCCCACAGGTCTACCTTCTGAGCAGTCAGCAGCCGTCTGCCTAGTTCCCACAGGTCAAATCGTGAGTGAATAGGGGTCTTGGGCACTGATCATATGTATGTATGTGTGTATGTATGTTCGGTTTCTATTCATAGAGCAACCTGAAAACCAATAAACATTGATATTAATAATATAGAGACTTTTTTGAACATGAGAAATTACTCATTTTGATGTAGAACAGACGGAAAGGTATACAATACGAATACTGTTACGCAGTGAACGGAGAGAGAGAGAGAGAGGAGTTCCCCATCTCCTTCCAGTGAAAATAATTCACATGAAAGTTATTCATTTTGTCTCTGTGTCCTCCTTTGCGATGAGGCATTTTCTTTTCGTTTGTGCTCGTCTAATGTAAACATGAGAGAGTCTCGCCGAGTTCCGTCTCTTTTGTGTGTCTTGGCTGCAAGTTGTCGAGAAAATTCTTTGGTTCCTTAAGACCCGAAAAGGACGCTTGGCTGGAATAAGTTCAAACTTTTACGGTGTATTACCATAAAAGATATTTCTCTCTCTCTCTCTCTCTCTCTCTCTCTCTCTCTCTCTCTCTCTCTCTCTCTCTGAGAATTTCATCCGGACTGAAATTATTCCTTTATGCTTTTGTGAAATATATTGAAATTTTCCTTACTGTAATGCCATAAAGATATTCTCTCTCTCTCTCTCTCTCTCTCTCTCTCTCTCTCTCTCTCTCTCTCTCTCTCTCTCAGAATTTCATCCAGACTGAACTTATTCCTTTATGCTTTTGTGAATAAATTGAAATTTTTGATAGTGTAATACCATAAAGGTATTCTCTCTCTCTCTCTCTCTCTCTCTCTCTCTCTCTCTCTCTCTCTCTCTCTCTCTCTCTCTCTCTCTCTCTCACACACACACACACACACACACACACACACATTTCCATCTCGAGTGAACCTCTCGATATTCCTTGACTTTTTCTGTTGAATAAGTTGAAACTTTTACAATGTATTGTTATAAAGAATATTCTTATTCTCTCTCTCTCTCTCTCTCTCTCTCTCTCTCTCTCTCTCTCTCTCTCTCTCTCTCACACACACACACACACACGCACACGCACACACATTTCCGTTTTGAGTGAACCTTCCTATTTTCTTAAGACTTTTTTACGGAATCAGTTGAATCTTTTACAAATATTGTTATAAAGAATATTCTTATTCTCTCTCTCTCTCTCTCTCTCTCTCTCTCTCTCTCTCTCTCTCTCTCTCTCTCTCTCTCTCTCTCCTTCCTTTCTGCTGGATCCCTCTTTATCTCGCCCGTGCAATCTCCCAGGGCCTGGCTGCCGCCGCGTAGGTTCAAAGGAGAGGCGGGATATTGGCCGCTGATTTACTTCTTTGACGATGCAAGTGGCGGAAAGTGGATGGATGATTACCTTTTCTGTCCCGTCTCCTTTTTATCCCACAGACAGGCATATCCCAAGCTCCCTCGCCTAATTACCTTCCGAAACTAGCCCTCCTTTTGCGGCCGGGTCGTCGCCTTCATCGACGAACGCTCCTCCTCCTCCTCCTCCCCCTCTCCCGAGGAACGTGAATTTTTAATGTCGGATTTTTCGTTCGTGGCCACCTCCTAGACGAGGTTATTTAAACTGGGCTTTTTTCTTTCTGGTCGTCTGATCTTATCTTTCTTAGCTTGTTGCTCTTGTCTGTTCCGTAATGCACCAATCACCAGCAGGGCCATGCTTTTGTGTAAGTTACTCTTCTTCCCAGCTTGAAATGGTTTAAAGTGTCCCCCAGCCAGTATTAAGAAAAGCCATTTGCTTATATTCAGCAAACCTGTTTGTTAAGTTTTCGTCCAGAAAATTGCTGAAAGCAATTTAGTTGGAAATTTGATCCTCTCTAAAATAATTGATGCAACGTAACAAGAGACGCCTCTCTCTCGCAGCAAATAACTGTTATTAAGATCATTTGTTCTGAAATTAGGTATAGCTATTCACTTGCGGCTTTGTCTTTTGGCAAGCTGCTCTTCCAGATTCTTTCGCAGTTTCCACTGTCCTTAATTAGCATTAGAAAGATCGGGTATCTTTCCAAGTATGCACAACTTTATCATTACGGCTAGATTTCTACAAAGCTCCCATCCCAGTAGTGCCGTCAGTTCACCTCATGCAGTGCACTGTGGGCATTACATAAGGCTCTGTGCAGCGCCCCTTCCATGGCCCCCCGTAGCTGCAACCCCTTTCATTCATTTTACCGTACCTCCGTTCATATTCTCTCTCTTCCATCGTGCTTTCCACCCTCTCCTAACAATTGATTCGTAGTGCAACCGCAAGGTTTTACTCCTGTTACACCTTTCAAACCTTTTTACTATTAATTTCCGTTTCAGCGCTGAATGAACTCATCGGTCCCAGCGCTTGGCCTTTGGCCAGAATTCTATGTTCTGTTCTATTCTAAATATATGAAATCTTTTCCGCTGTTCCGCAACGATTTCATAAGAATCCAAGCAGTATGTCAGCCCCGTCTCCAGTCGGACCGCGGGCAAAGCCCGGGGCTAAGCGCCGTATGAAATCTGAAATTCATAGAACGATTAATATGAAATTTGACGGAGCAAGCCCCTATTTCGAGGGATTTTGACGCGGACGAGTTAGTAATTGAATTACTATCTCGTGTCGGTGCCTTCGGGGAATGGTTGTTTTAATCCTTTGTCCCGAAGCTGATTGGCTAATCACATGCAATGCAAATTAACGATTTGATTAAGCTGCAGGCTGCGATGAATGGCAGGAAATTAATGTTCTCATTCTTTCAAGTGTTCCTTTTGTTGTGATGGCGGAAAATTAGATTAAGAAACACATGACAGTGAAAGCACACTTTTAACGAGAGATGGGGAACTCCCCAAAATATTGAAAATGGAAATAAGAAAAAGTTTCTGAATCGCTGTTTATCTATTTATCTATTTCTTACTCTTTATGTTTTTTTAATAAGTGGTATCTTTTCTTTTTGTATTTCCCTTTACTTCCTCCTACTTCTTCCTAATGAACACCATATTCTTTGGAAGCTTAAATTTCAAGTCAGTGGCCTCTTTGATGGGCTTGTTCCGTATGAATAGGTTTCATCTGCTGAATAATAATAATAATGATAATAATAATAATCTTTGGAAGCTTGAATTTCAAGTCAGTGGCCTCTTTAGTGGCCGTATTCCACATGAATAGGTTTCACCTGAATAATAATAATAATAATAATAATAATAATAAATAAATAAATAATCTTTGGAAGTTTGAATTTCAAGTCAGAGGCCCCTTTGATGGGCTTGTTCCATAAGAATAGGGTTCCTCTTCTAAATAATAATAATAATAATTATCTTTGGAAGCTTGAATTTCAAGTCGATGGCCCCTTTGGTAGGCTTGTTCCTTATGAATAGGTTTCATCTGCTGAATAATAATAATAATAATAATAATAATAATAATAATAACAATATGAATTACCGTAACGAGCAGGTACCTCTAAGATACGTCATCGCCTACGTAGTTACCCCAAGTGGGAGGCGACTCCACCCAGTTGGGTAGACCGTGTCTCTCTCTCTCTCTCTATCTCTCTCTCTCTCTCGGCCTTGCGACTTACTATGAAAACTAAAATGAGAATTGTAAGGATCCTTAGCAATCAGACAGGCAGTCAGAGAAACTTATGCCGCAACAGGAGTTCTCAGAGCATAGAGAGGGGTGCGCGTTGATGCAATATGATTTTATTACGAATATGAAGCTCAGAATCATAAAACATTATGCTGGATAGGTAGGCCATTCTTTTGCATAGTATGATTATTCAACAGCCAGTTTCTAGTTTTGATTTCTAAGTTCTTAATTTTTTTTTTTTTTTTTTTTTTGTGATTTCGACACTGTGTTGACTGGTATGTAAAATACAAAGCCGAGGAAAACGTAATTTGTATTCATCTTTCTGGTACTATATAATGCAGTTTTTAGTATACCATGCAAAGTCCATCACAAAAAATCGCCTTCTGGGTTTAGTGGGCTGGCTATCAGGATCATTTATACCTTTCAAAGAATTGTTTTTACATTCATAGCAGCAGACATAGACATTAACTGTGAAAATTGAAAGCCTTTCAACTGTGTTTGGCCCGATTCATTCAGTTGGCATGACTTGACCTAAAGGTATCCTGAAAGTACAGACACTTATAGTAGTGGCCTCTTGCTGGCCCCGAACCAAGTACGAATCCTAGAGACCTCCAACACTGCTTTTTAGTTTTCTGTAAAAGAAAACTATTATGGAGATGGCTATTCATCTGTCCGTCCGTCCGCACTTTTTCTGTCTGCCCTCAGATCTTAAAAGCCACTGAGGCTAGAGGGCTGCAAATTGGTATGTTGATCATCTACCCTCCAATCATCAAACATACCACATTGCAGCCCTCTAGCCTCAGTAGTTTTTATTTTATTTAAGGTTAAAGTTAGCCGTAATCGTGCGTCTGGCAGCGATATAAGATAGACCACCACCAGGCCGTGGTTAAAGCTTTATGGGCCGCGGCTCATACAACATTATGCCGAGACCACCGAATGATAGATCTATTTTCGGTGGCCTTGATAATACGGAGCACAGAAAACTCGATTGCGCCGAAGTAACCGGCGCATTTTTTTTTTATTTGTTATCTTTGAAACGGCTGCCATCAGGCTCATTGGAAAGAGAGTGAATGGGATTTTAATTCATACCTTCTATAATAATATTTCACTCAGGTGAATGGTTTAAAATAACAGTAGTTCATCAAGCGGCTCTTGAAATTTTGCCATGAAGCTTCTAGAGTGTTATTCATCGCATGTCTTTATCAAGAGTGTAAAAAAACTTTCGTAGATTCAAAGCAGAAGATCTTAAGTGCATTCCACTATGCAGCTCAAAGGCTACATCTAGAATCTAATCTTCGAAATTGTTTGGGAGTGTGACAATAAGAAGGTTATCTAGTTGCCGCGTATGTCAAGATACTTAGTCTTTCTTTGATCTATAATCTAAAAACCATTGGGTGACTTTTCACTCAGCAATAATACTTCAAGAATTAATTAATCGAACCATGGCTTGTATTCGATTTGGTTATGCTAAATTAGGTGTTCCTAACCTTCAGTTTACAGTGGTTTCATTTACATGCTGAATTTACTTCTTGTCTCTTGTGTACCATGACTTTCTCTCTCTCTCTCTCTCTCTCTCTCTTTTACATAGATTTTCAATGTTCCAATACACCAAGGTAAACATAGAACACTCTTGAAGATGAAGAGCCCCAATAAATTTTAACTTTTTCCATTGTGATGATTAACGATGAGGATGTGGCTTTTCAAACTAATCAGAAAATGTGATTCATAGCCGATGGCAGAACATTATTGTCACCGACACAAGAAGCACAATATTTGTTGTAATCAGTCGTAATTACCATTCATTAATTCAGTACATGGGCATAAATTCTCCAGCATCACATGCCCTCAAAAGATTTTTTATATAAGAGTTGATAATGAATACAATAGAGGCCAGTATCTTTAGCAAATTTAAATATGCCACTTGTTGAAAGATAATCCTCTGCTAAAGTATTATGGAAAGTGGGTAATTACCCTCTTCATCCCGGCACTTGGTGATTGAATGTAGTTTAAAGTCTCGAACTGTGACAGGTGACCATGGAGTGTTATACTGTCAGGGGTACAAAACTGTCATCGTCAAGTTCGTAGGACTTACCATCCCAGCAATTTGCGTGTGGTCAGTTTGTTCGTATGGGAACTGTTTGTTCCTTTCTAATATCAAAATGTGTCCATATGATTGCTGATGTGGTAATTTCCATCCGTACTGGACATCAGTAACCAGGCTTCAGTAAAATATGAAGTAGGTTTGTTTATTTTTGTATTAATTTTCATTTATGTAGAGGCAAGTTTACCTTTTTGTCATGCTAGACAGAGAGAGAGAGAGAGAGAGAGCTTTAAGAATAAAACTAATAAATGCTCAGTTAAAGCATCTTCCATCTTGTTTCCTTAAAATGCTAATAACGAGGCAAGAATATGCTTTTAAGAAACCTGCTTAGATACGAGAGCCGTGTTTAAAAAGTTTGCTTTACATATTTTTCTGAGAAAGCTCTGATAACATTCAGAACACTGGCAATGGATTTTTCCCCTTTCAAAACACGCCCAGCCCCGCGAAAGAAATGATAATCAGAAGTTTTAAGAAATATTTTTACCTCTTTGTTGGAAACAATTTTGTCATGTTGTTGCATAAGCGCATTTTTCATTATATACCCTTCGATTTTCTCACATAACTAGATGAATTTTCAGCAGCTTTCAAGATCCAACCCCATGCCATCAGTGTAGCTCATGCGGTGCACTGTAGGCACTACTTAAAGTTCTTTACAACATCCCTTCCTAAGGCACCTAGCTGCAACCCCTTTCCTTCCTTTTACTGTACCTCCTTTCATATTCTCTTTCTTCCACCATACTTTCCACCCTCTCCTAACAAGTGATTCGTAGTGCAACTGCAAAAGGTTTTCCTTCTGTTACATCTTTCAAACCTTTTACTGTCAATTTCCGTTTCAGCGCTGAATGACCTCATAGATCCCAGTGCTTGGCCTTTGGCCTAAATTCTGTATTCAGTTCAATTTTGTTTCAAGCTCCAAATATTAACTGTAATACTGATAATCTTTCCAGATTCTTCACCTTACATCATTCAATATATGAAGTAACAGCAGTCTTGAATATCACTAGCCAAACTCACATTAGGTTCAGCAAATGAAAAATCTTGTATATTAGCTTTCACTGTACTCATAAGTACTTTAGATTAACTGGGCTAATTCTGTTACTCTAACAAATTGTAAACACAATGGAGTTATGTTATCTGGCTTCGTGATTGTCTGGGCCATGGACACCTGTAACCAGTGATAATTGCATAGGATCTTATCCTCCTTATCAGTATAGGGGTAGGAAACATTGGCACTGAGGGTAATACACATGAAGGTACTCTATAACATAGCTCTCAAGGACACTGGTAACACTGATAAAATTGCTTTACAGCAGAACGGAGGTGGCAGCACTCAAGGACATTGGCAACAGTGAGATGGTGACACTCGAGGACATTGGCAACAGAGGTCTGACAATACTCAATAGCTACAAGAAGTAATCAACACTTAGTGGGTTTTGGCAGCTCACAGCTGAAAATACTTGGCAGAAATGTTGAAGTGGCACCACCTTAGAGCCGAAAACAGTTCACAGCAACGTAGATGGGACAACGCAGCTTAAGATTTCAAAGGGCATGGGCGTGCAACAGTGAAGGACGATGAAAGCAGAGCAGAAGAAAGTTTTAAAGCAACCGGGAATTGCAACACTGAAGAACACAGTGGCAACATGAAGGTGAAAATGCTTTATAGCAACGCAAAGGAGCCAACTCTCGAGGGCTGGCAACAATCAACTTAAGAATTATCTTTTAGCAACAGGAGGTGCAGAATTTAGGTGCATTGCCAACCACTCAGCTGGCAGTTAACAGGTCGTTATAAGATGTACCTATCGGAATCTACTTGTATGGCATTTGATCTCACAGCATTCATACTGACAAGCGACATGGTGTATTCTGTTAACATGGTCTTACCTTGTCTGGTGTTCTGCAGGGAGTGTGTTTAGGCATTTGCTGTTTTTAGTACTTACCAGTGACATGAAGATTGTGTAAATCATGCATTCTTTGTCGATTTCAGTTCGGTCTCCCTGGGCATGAAATGAAGTATGGATATTCAGAAGGTCTAGGCATTAACTACCCACTAAATGTTAAAAAGTAAGAAAATGGGTTTTTAAAGGGAAAGAACAAGAGACCATAAACAACTTTTACAGTGTACTACCCTTTCAGATATGTCTTCTTATAAAAAATTTCTGTCAAAACCTTTTTCAGTTTTGAAAATTCGGAGCTTTGCTCGTATACTTTTTGGCAGTCATTGCATATGGCAATCACTTGCCGAATAATAATTTTATTTTCTTTTAGTCAGTACGTATCAGTACAAGCCTTTTCATGGAAGCTTCGAGCCAAAGGATTGTAGTAAGTTATGTTAGAAGTATCAATTCTAGCCTGTGCATGCATGTTCACCATAAATCCATCATTATTAAAGCACTTTTGCCAGAGAAAAACCTTATGATTGTCATATTTCCCAAGAAATTTCTAGTTCTCATAGAAGATACAAAAATTAAAAGAAAAATGTTAACTCAAACATTTGAAAGAATGAATTCAGGCTTCAGGATGCTCACACAGCTATGTAGCAAAGTGAATACCAAAGTAAATGTACAAGTAAATATAAGTGAATACTAAACCTTAATGTCGTGAGTTGTGTGCAATCAGAGGGCAAGCACCGATCTGCCATTCACCAGTTCTGCCTCGATTCCACTGTGTGGCTCACCCAATCACCTCAACTGGAAGTGAGTCCAATGCAAATTCCTGAGATGTATGCTAGTATTGCACCAGCCCCAGTTTTTTTGCCATGTCCCTAGGTTAGGTTAGGTTAGCCTAGCCTAAAGGTTAGGTTAGGTTAGCCTAGCCTAAAGGTTAGGTTAGGTTAGCCTAGCCTAAAGGTTAGGTTAGGTTAGCCTAGCCTAAAGGTTAGGTTAGCCTAGCCTAAAGGTTAGGTTAGGTTAGCCTAGCCTAAAGGTTGGGTTAGGTTAGTACCTCGATAGTAATTGGGTGTGGGAAACGTAATGAGATTACTGTATTTTCAAGAAAATTCTATGGCTTTTAAGATATGGCGTCCCACTTTTTTCAGGGAGAGATCCCGGTACTCGGTTACATCTCGGGAAAATGCATGCTGACCTTGGAGTCAGAGATAGAAGAGGAAGGAGTCGTCAGCCACTCATCTCCACAGATCCCTAACCCTGTTGTCCTTGTATCTTTACAACACATGTACCCAACGCTAATATTATTATATTCAGAAGATGAAACCTATTCATATGGAACAAGCCCACCACAGGGCCATTGACTTGAAATTCAAGATTCCAAAGAATACGGTGTTTATGAGGAGGTAAAGGGAAATACAGAAAGAAGAGACCTTACTTATTAAAAAGGAAAAAAATGAATTAATAAATGAATAACAGATAAAAATGTATTAAAATACACAGACTAGTATTAGGATAGTAATGCATTTCATCCATTCGATGGGTCAGTGTCATGGAGACTTTTATGGAATCTGTACATCGCCCAATCACTACCTTGTGGACATTTATTAATTATGGAATCTGTACATCGCCCAATCACTACCTTGTGGACATTTATTAATCTATGTACCCCAATAGATGGGGACCACCTACAACCTGCCTTGAGAGGCGCGCTGTGCATGTTACTTAGAGAGTTTTTGCAGCGTCATGTCAGGCCTCCAGGTTGGTTGTTTTGTGGCTTTTACCTTTCCTTCGTTCCCCTTGGTCTCTTATCGCCAAACTGTTTAATTTACTAAACGAGACTTACTCCCATTTTCACCTGTCGTTCAAGAACGATATCTTCTGGGCAGATTCTGTGAGTCGAGACAGGCGAGTTAGTGGTTTCGTTAAACCTATAATAATAAAATCCGGGTGAATCTAGTTTGTCCATCCCCTGGGTGACAGTAAGGGAGACATGACAGAGCCACCCACCCCCTGCAAACTGCTTTGTCCGCCCCGGGTGGGGGCGGGGTAGGTAGGGGAACTGGAGGGTAGGGGAGACATCCACTCTCCTCCTGCAGACCTGTTTGTTCGCCCTGGATGGGGGCTGGAGGGTACAAGCTCGTTAATAATGATTGACAATCCTCTAGATCAAAAATTCTTTGAAGCATATGAATTTGCAAACTCACACTTAATTGTCTGGAGAAATATTTCCGAAGGTGCGCATTTTTATAAAAATGACTTTAGCTGTAATTAACCTAATCGTTTGTGTGTTTTTAAACTATCTCTATATTTTATTTTGTTCCACAGTAAATAACCAGTCCTTGTATATAAATACTAGTTTACTTGTAAACATTGAGTAAATGATTTACACTCTTGAAAATGCTCTTTATACGACGGTTTTGCACAAAGACTGCCGTGAGCAGATACAGGACTGTCCCGTAGAAACATCCCTCTGGCAAAACAGTTCATTTTTCTCAGTACTATTTTGAAAAGGACTTAATTTACCTTTAACAAAAATTTGTTAAATAAGTCTTATAGTAAATACGTTTCATAGTAAAGGCCATGCTTTTAGTTTTCTGTAAAATGAAACTATTATAGAGATGGCTGTTTGTCTGTCCATCCGCACTTTTCTGTCCGCCGTTAGATCTTAAAAACTACTGAGGCCAGAGGGATGCAAAGTGGTATGTTGATCATCCACCCTCCAATCATCAAACGTACCAAATTGCAGCCCTCTAGCCTCCTCAGTAGTTTTGATTTTATTTAAGATTAAGGTTAGTTATGGATCGTGCGCCTGGCAGCGCTTTCCGGAGGGGTCGTCGACGCACCTTCACTTGACCGCATCTGGGCAGCAACTGAGCGCTGCCAGTTCGTAGCTGAGAGTTTCACACAGCATTATACGCTGTACAGAAAACTCGACTGAGCCAAAGAAACTTCGGCGTATTTATTATTTGTTTTCTTTTATTGATGAAAATGCAGAAGGGACGCGTTCAATTATTCGCTTGTTTTTATCCCCCCCAACAGGTCTGAAAGAGCCGCAACTTTTGTTGAGCAGAAAGAAAGCCCTGCCGATCTCCTTTAACATTCCCGAAAGTTTCTTTGTTGCTGAACTCCTGCCATTTCGACATTCGCTTTGTATCTTTCTCTGCATTGTGGGGAAAGGTCCGAAAACAATGTTTGATGTTTTACATAGTTAGCTCTCATAACACGGTGGAAAAAATATCCCGGGGAGGAAGGGAGGGAGGGAGGGTGGTGTCTGCTTTTTCAGCAGTGCTTGACTGCTTGATTTTGTTAGCATTAACCAGGCGTTGTTTCTGTTGCTTTACCTGAGTTTATTTTCAACGAGCTTGATGGCGTGCGCTTCGCTGCGCTGGAACCCGGTGCTGCCCGTCATGTCTCCCCTACCCTCCCGATCCCCTACCTGCCCCGGCCCCACCGGGGTGAACAAACAAGAAAGATCCACTCGGATTTTATCTTTATAGATGGATTGAATATATATATTTACAGAGAAAAATCAAGTAAAGGTTTACAGGAAAATAGAAACAAAATATGGGTCAATAAGGCTCAAGCCAGTACAAGGATATTGTACATTTCATCTGGTTACAGTGTTTAATGTCATGCATACTTTATATAAATACTACATTATATATATATATATATATATATATATATATATATATATATATATATATATATATATATATATATACACACATACATGTATGTATATATGTATATATTATATGTGTTTGTGTGTGGTTCGTCACACCTTGGGTCTTCCAGTGACTAAAGCTAAGCAAGGTTATGTCCAAGTTGTATTAGAATCCTCTGAACTATCTGTAGGAAGACAACAGGTTGATAAAAAGAAAAAAGGTTCAATGTATAATTTAGAATTGTTTGAGGCAGGAGGAGAGGAAGATGTCGAATGGATTCAACAGATTGCTTGGAAGGTATAAAAAAAGGAAAGGTCTTAACGTCCAGGAAGCAGTAGAGTACGTGTGAATGAGAAGTAAATGGCACATGAATGTAAGAGCCTTTGACGTCCTGCTTAGGAATCTTTTGTATAGGTTATGAAACTATTTGGTTTACGGAGGTTTTCTGCGAAAGTGGTTCATCCGCAGCTTGGCAGTGGAAGTATGAATGCGTCAGCGACTGGTGATTTTTTTTGCAGTGCCAGTCTGTGCCATATATATATATATATATATATATATATATATATATATATATATATATATATATATATATATATATATATATATATATACATATATATATATATATACATATATATATATACATATATATATATATATATATATATACATATATATATATATATATATATATATATACATATATATATATATATATATATATATATATATATATATATATATATATATATATATATACGTAAATGTATATGTATGTGTGTGTAATAGTAATTTCCCCAAATTGGGGCAGCTCCAGAGAAAAGATTCTGAAGAGATCCACCACAACTACATTTATTCTTTAGCAGCAGAATAACCCATGAGAAATTCTTTACTAATGCTTCATATGCTTCCACAGAAGGCTCATCAGCAGTGAGTTGAATCCTCTGCACACGTCATCATTCCTCTTCATATTCTATGTACCCTTTTGCTCCCATGGGTATTAAGGTCATAAAGATCTTTTATGTACCTTGGTCACTATCTGTCATCCTTCCAGGCCTACCTTTCGCGATCCCTCTCACTTTCTGTTCGTGCATTCTTTTCGCCACCATACCGAATGCGAATCTCTCCACCTGAACAGACCTCCGTAAAAACCCTGATAACCAACTTTCATCTGCACTCATGTTTTTACCACAGTTACGTGTCTCCACATTTAATCAGTCTCAGTTGGCGTGTACTTCAAGAACAGTTCATCTCAGCAACCTCAGCTTTTTCTCTTCCATCTTCTACAGTTCACTTCCATACAGGAGATTTAGTTCAGCAACCTTCATACACTTCTCTTCTCTTGCGGCCTTCCCTATTCTCGAATTATGTAAACTCGCCTTTTATCCCTTCTACGTAGTCATCATCAGTTTCATTTAGTCCCACATACCAGAATGATTAACCACATCGATTCTTATACTTCATTTATGATAATGATTGCTTCATCTTCTTGCTTCCATTTTATCTTCTTAGCCTTAATAATGCTTGCTTTCATAGTTCCACTTTTAATTTTGTTTCAAACTCTTTCACTGGTCTTTCAATTTCTCTTCACCATCCCAAGTCAGCACTGTATCACATGCAAACATCAGTCACTTTGTGTTCCATTCACAAATTCTTTATCTTTTCCCGCAGCTACATTAACAGTCTTTTCTGTGGCCTCTTACATCTCTCCATCCATATACATACTTAGCCTCCTATACATATTTAGCCTCCATTGAGACATAGCACACTCCTGCCTCAGACCAACTTTTACACCAAACCAGTCACTCTCCCATTTATATATATTCTAAAACGCGAGTAGAACAAATGTTTCATTGACTTCGGTAATCATTTGGCCCCTTTTGATAGATGCTAGAGCTTACATTATCATGTTTATATTAAAAATAAACCGTAAATGTAATTACGTTTTTAGTGTCCGATATACTGTTTCAAAACAGCCTTTTTAAACGAGATGTTTTATACTTAATATAAGTAGAAATTTCTTCCGCAGCGATGACCTCGCTCGTCATGACCTTGGTTTAATTAATGTTAACTAAGTACATCAGTCCATCAATCAATCAATCGATCACTGGAATACGAAGTGCGATAGACTGCCAAACAATCCTCAAAGTCTCTATGAAAGTTGAGTCGCCCTAGTAATTCTGGAAATAAGTAAACAGCGGGGCTTGTCATGCCATGCTAAAAAACAAACTTGTTAAACACAGAAACAATCCATCTAAGTTTGTTAAACAACTTTAAATCCCCCATTGTGATAAGGCGAAAGGGGGCCCAACCCCCAACTGCCGAATAAAATCCTCGGGTGGAATTTTCTCCGTAAATCCCCGGGATTCCTATGGAGAATCCTACGGCGGAAAATCTAAACAAAATTTATGAAAAGTTCCCGGGAAGTTCTCGAAGGCCGTAATTTGCCGCTTCTTGTCTTCTCTGATGGAAGCTGCTCCTGCTCCTGCTGCTCCAACTTCCTTACCACTCCTGTCCTTCTCCCACCCCCACCCCTTCCCTCCTTTCTCCCCCTCCTCACTCTTACCTCTTAACACACAAGGAAAAAAGAAGCTTGTCTTCTCTGATGGAAGCTAGCTGCTCCTGCTGCTCCAACTTCCTTACCAACCTTGTCCTTCTCCCACCCCCAACCCCCTCCCCCACTCCTTTCACACAGCCCCCCTTCCCTCTTTTCTCCCCCCCACCCCTCCTCGCTCTGACCTCTTAAAACACGAAGGAGAAAACGCTCTGACATCTTAAAACACGAAGGAGAAAAGGAACTTGTCTTGTCTGATGGAACCTAGCTGCTCCTCCTGCTCCAACTTGCTTACCACTCCTGCCTTGCTCCCACCCCCACCCCACACCCCTTTTACAAAGCCCCCTTTCCCTCCTTTCTCCCCCGCCTCACTCTGACCTCTTAAAACACGAAGGAGAAAAGCTGAGGAGATAGAAAGAGAAAATACCTGGGAGAATTCTTATCAGGAGGAGATGGAAAACTATATTCGGGCTTTTACGGGGGGACGAAAATCTGGAACGACCCTCGGAATTTTCGCTCCTAGAGATAAAGGCGCCGAGGAAAGGAAAAATAGGTTGTGGCAATTTGGGAATGTAATCTCATGTAGGGGGAGATGCCAGAAATAAATATCGTTGAATTGAATGCCAGGTATGAAATCTAAATGGGGATATGTATAAATGTCGTTGCATTTTAATAGGGAGATATAAAATGGTGATATAGATAAATATCGTTGCATTTTAGTAGAGAGACGTAAAAGGGGAATATGTATAAAGATCGTTGCGTAGTAGGAAGATATAAAATGGGGATAAGTATAAATATCGTTGCATTTTTAGTAGAGAGATGTAAAAGGGAAAATATATATATATATATATATATATATATATATATATATATATATATATATATATATATGTTGCATTTTAGTAGGGAGATGTAAAAGGAAATATATATATAAATATCGTTGCATTTTAGTAGGGTGATGTAAAAGGGAGATATATATAAATATCGTTGCATTTTAGTACTGAGATCTAAAAGAGGATATGTATAAATATCGTTGCATTTTAGTAGTGAGGTGTGAATGGGGGATATGTATAAATATCGGTGGACGTTAATAGGGAAAGCTAAATGGGGAATACCTATAAATATCGTTGCATTTGTTAATAGGAAAATCTATGAATATCGTTGCATTTATCAACCGGAATATCTATAAATATCGTTGCTTTTGTTAGTAGGAAAATCTATAAATATCGTTGCATTTGTTAATAGGAAAATCTATAAATGTTGCATTTGTTAATAGGAAAATCTATAAATATCGTTGCATTTGTTAATAGGAAAATCTATAAATGTTGCATTTGTTAATAGGAATATTATAAATGTCGTTGCATTTGTTAATGGGAAAATCTATAAATATCATTGCATTTATTCATAGGAAAATCTGTAAATATCGTTGCATTTGTTAATGGGAAAATCTATAAATATCGTTGCATTTGTTAATGGGAAAATCTATAAATATCGTTGCATTTGTTAATGGGAAAATCTATAAATATCATTACATTTGTTAATTGGAAAATCTATAAATATCTTTGCATTTGTTAATTGGAAAATCTATAAATATCATTGCATTTGTTAATGGGAAAATCTATAAATATCGTTGCAGTTGTTAATGGGAAAATGTATAAACATCGTTGCATTCGTTAGTGGGAAAATCTATAAATATCGTTGCATTTGTTAATGGGAAAATCTACAAATATCGTTGCATTTGTTAATGGGAAAATCTATAAATATCGTTGCATTTGTAACAGGAAAATCTATAAATATCGTTGCAAAGTGGTGACCATAGTGGAATAAAGATTATTCTAATTCGAAAATGGAATTTGAAAAAGAAATACTAAAGAAATAAAGATTTAGATTCATGAACGGAACTAAAAGGGGAAGTTGTAAATAATAAAGATTATTGCTGATTAGGAATCTAATTACTTGTACAGATTATGTCAGAAATAAAGATTATTGTCGTTCTAGAAGAATATCTTGTCTCCCGTAAAGGGGCATTGCCGTCAGTGTACCTCATGCGGTGCACTGTAGACATTGCTTAAGGTTTCTTTGCAGCGTCCCTTCGGCCCTTAGCTGTAACCCCTTCCATTCCTTTTACTGTACCTCCATTCATGTTACCTTTCTTCCATCTTACTTTCCTCAACCCTCTCCTAACAATTGATTCATAGTGCAACTGCTTTGAGGTTTTCCTCCTGTTACACCTTTCAAGCCTTTTTACCGTCAATTTCCGCGCTGAATGACCACATAGGTCCCATTGCTTATCCTTTGGCGTAAATTCTTTATTCATATCATTACACCCTAACTGGCGTCACGAGTTCATAGGTCATTGACGGCTGAAATAAATATGTAAAGTGTGATCGATGGTGATCTTACGAACCAACGGGACCCAGATTCGAATCCTTGGCGAGGGGTTGGGGGGAGGTTCTGGACTCTGAATGCTCAAGCCGACTATTTATTACTCTATGTAAATCATAGGCCCAGATTCGAATCCCGGCGGGGCCAGTTACATTTATCAATTATAATGCCTCTTGGGTGTGAGTTTTTCACAATATTTGATATATATATATATATATATATATATATATATATATATATATATATATATATATATATATATATGTATATGTATATATATATATATATATATATATATATATATATATACATACATACATACATACACATACAAATATGTACACACATGCATGTTTATATGTTTGTGCGTTTGTATGTAGATGTGTCCGCACTACGGTGAAACATGTCACAAACACGATAACAACTTACCGCACACACACATCACAAACAGCTTGAGAACAAGCCAACGACGCATTGTTAGTCCTAACCAGTGCTTCGTACGATTACCCAGCATTTGTCAAAGATTCTTTCTCCACTAAGGGTATTTTAACTTGTTTTCAACCTGAATGTGATATGGCTGGGATAAGCAGCAGACGTGTGTGATTATAACATTATTTACTGTAGAGCGGACACATTCATAAAGTTAACCATATCTGGGCCGCTATCTCTTATTTTGCTTTGTAAACTTATGATAATTAGTATTGGCTTTCTTTGTGTACGCAGTTCACACGCACATGAAAACCTGCATATGATTCTCCTGTCACATTCACGACATTTTCAGCAGTTGGTCATTGAAAGGATGTTCTGTCTGTTTTGAGATTCTATTTTAAGATTCTTCGGTGCAAGGGATGTTTTTCATTCGAGAATCTGTAGACACTAAAACGCAAAGTACAGCTATATATTTTATGCTATTTCGAATCTTAAAATGTCAAAAACCTGTAGACTCTTCGAGTGAAAATGATATATATTAAAGTTGTATTTTAATGACTGGCTTGAGATTACTCCCAGCATCCAGGAATCATTATTTTCGTGTTTCCTTTTATGAAATCATCGTTATGTTCCTCTTCTCCTACCTACCATCCGGTAACAGACCTCCCCCCCACCCTCCAGAAATCAGACCAATTGAAAGAGAAACATTCTCAAGGATCTTTCCTCCACATCTCCTCCCCCCGTTCGTTTCATCTCTTTCCATCCATTCTTTATCGCTGGGAAGGTTAATACGAATTCTGAGTACACCGCCAACACAATACAGTTGTTTGGTTTTTAACGACGTACAGCGAAAGCCTCCTTTAGGGAGATGAAGGCGACGCTAGGTAAGAAGATCACAGAAAAGGTCAAGTACACAAACGTTCTGGATTCTTAGAAACGTCTCTGAAGGCTGGTGAGCATAACCGCAACCCCGCGACGTAGACTCAGAAGCGTTTCCAAGTGTAATCCCAACCCCGCGATGAAGACTCAGAAACGTATCCAAGTGTAATCCAAGCCCCGCAACGAAGACACAGAAATGCCTCCAAGTGTAATCCCAACCCCGCAATGAACACTCAGAAACGTATCCAAGTGTAATCCCAGCCCCACGATGAAGACTCAGAAGTGTATCCCAGTGTAATCCTAACCCCGCGATGAAGACTCAGAAACGTTTCCATTTGTAATACCAACCCCACAGTGAAGACTCAGAAACGTTTCCAAGTGTAATCCCAACCCCCTGATGTAGTCTCAGAAACGTTTCTATGTGTAATCTCATCCCCGCGATGGAGACTCAGAAACGTATCCAGGTGTAATCCCAACCCTGCGAAGAAGACTCAGAAATGTTTCCAAGTGTAACCCCAACCCCACGACGAAGACTCAGAAACGTATCCAAGTGTGATCGCAACTCCGCGATAAACACTCAGAAACGTTTCCAAGTGAAATCCCAACCCCGCGATGAAGACTCAGAAACGTATCCAAGTGTAATCCCAACCCCGCGATGAAGACTCAGAAACGTTTCTAAATGTAATCCCAACCCCACGATGAAGACTCAGAAACATATCCAAGTGTAACCCCAACCCCACGTTGAAGACTCAGAAACGTTTCCAAGTGTAATCCCAACCATGCGATGAAGACTCAGAAATGTTTCCAAGTGTAATCAAACCCCGCGATGAAGACTCAGAAATGTATCCAAGTGTAATCCCAACCCTGCGATGAAGACTCAGAAACGCATCCAAGTGTAATCCCAACCCCGCGATGAAGACTCAGAAACGTTTCTAAATGTAATCCAAACCCCACAGTGAAGACTCAGAAACGTATCCAAGTGTAATCCCAACCCACGATGAAGACTCAGAAATGTTTCCAAGTGTAATCCCAACCCCACGATGAAGACTCAGAAGCATATCCAAGTGTAATCCCAACCCCACGATGAAGACTCAGAAATGTTTCCAAGTATAATCCCAACCACGCGATGAAGACTCAGAAATGTTTCCAAGTGTAATCAAACCCCGCGATGAAGACTCAGAAACGTTTCCAAGTGTAATCCCAACACCGCAACAAAGACTCAGAAACGTTTCTAAAATTAATCCCAACCCTGCGATGAAGACTCAGAAACGTTTCTAAAAGTAATCACAACCCCATGATGACTCAGAAACGTATTCAAGTGTAATCCCAACCCTGCAACGAAGATTCAGAAAAGTTAAAAAGTGTAACCCCAACCCACGATGAAGACTCAGAAACGTTTCCAAGTGTAATCCCAGCCCCGCGATGAAGACTCAGAAACGTATCCAAGTGTAATCCCAGCCCCGCAACGAAGACTCAGAAATGCCTCCAAGTGTAATCCCAACCCCGCAATGAAGACTCAGAAACGTATCCAAGTGTAATCCCAGCCCCACGATGAAGACTCAGAATTGTATCCCAGTGTAATCCTAACCCCGCGATGAAGACTCAGAAACGTTTCCATTTGTAATACCAACCCCACAGTGAAGACTCAGAAACGTTTCCAAGTGTAATCCCAACCCCCTGATGTAGTCTCAGAAACGTTTCTATGTGTAATCTCAACCCCGCGATGGAGACTCAGAAACGTATCCAGGTGTAATCCCAACCCTGCAATGAAGACTCAGAAATGTTTCCAAGTGTAATCCCAACCCCGCGATGAAAACTCAGAAATGTATCCAAATGTAATCCCAACCCCGTGATGAAAACTCAGAAACGTATCCAAGTGTAATCCCAACCCCACGATGAAAACTCAGAAACGTATCCAAGTGCAATCCCAACCCCACGATGAAAACTCAGAAATGATTCCAAGTGTAATCCCAACCCCATGGTGAAAACTCAGAAACGTTTCCAAGTGTAATCCCAACCCTACGACGAAGACTCAGAAACGTTTCCAAGTGTAATCCCAACCCCGCGACGAAGACTCAGAAATGTTTCTAAGTGTAATCCCAACACCGCGACGAAGACTCAGAAACGTATCCAAGTGTAATCCCAACCCTGCGACGAAGACTCAGAAACGTATCCAAGTGTAATCCCAACCCCACGACGAAGACTCAGAAACGTTTCCAAGTGTAATCCCAACCCCTGATGTAGACTCAGAAACGTTTCCAAGTGTAATCCCAACCCCGCGATGTAGACTCAGAAACGTATCCAAGTGTAATCCCAACCCTGCTATGTAGACTCAGAAACGTTTCCAAGTGTAATCCCAACCCCTCGAAGTGTAGTCTCAACCCCGCAACGAAGACTCAGAAACGTTTCCAAGTGTAATCCCAACCCCGCGACGAAAACTCAGGAACGTATCCAAGTGTACTCCCAGCCCCACGACGAAGACTCAGAAACGTTTCCAATTGTAATCCCAACCCCTCGATGTAGACTCAAAGATGTGTTTAAGTATAATCGCATATAATATATATCTATATATATTTATATATGTTATGTAGATATAGATATACTGTCTATATATATATATATATATATATATATATATATATATATATAATATAAAATTGTGTAAACTTTTGTGGTCACCATACTTCATAAAAGATTTGTCTGAGAATTTCCCAGAATCATCACTGCCATCAAAGAGGAGGAGGCCCTTCTACTGTATATAAAGTGGCCCCAAAACACTCCCAATATTATGTTTCCTAATCCTCCCGAAATGTAGGTTACAAAAATTCGGGGTGGTCCTTCTCTTCATAAACTCAGCCTCCCACCGAAATGGCATTGTTTGTCCCGTATTCTCGCGAGATATAAATTCGCTTTATTTGATATTTATGTAAGCAATAACATCGTCATTTCCTTACCACTTGTATTCTCAACTACGTCAAAGGGAATAAATTGTAATGCAGACGGATGTCAGACCTGCCGTCGATAGAGCTCAAAGTGGAGCTTCTGCTGACCCGAGTTTCGACCCAAGAGGCCGACAGCGTCGAATCTTGCCTTCGTCTTCAAAGCCAAACTTATACTCAACTCAATCGCGTCTTTTTGGAACTGGGAAAATATCGGAAATTGGAGATTAAAAAGTGCTAACGCTCCTCCCCAGCGTCAGGGCAACTGGGTCCCTGCGCTGGGGCTCAGTAAGGGTCATTTCGTCGAGGGCATGGACGGGAGAACGGGTCTTTTTATGCCAGGTGAACGAAACGAGATGTGTGGGGACCAGAAATGCAAACTTCTTGTTAGCCTTTGTCGGGGAAGTTACATTCAGCTTTGTTGCTAACCCAAGTTTGTTTCTCTACCAAGTTAGAGACTAACTTAGGCTAAGGGCTGTGAAGGAGTTTGACGTGTGGGGGGGGGTGGTCGAAGTGGGGTGGGGGCGATGGGAGAGGGGGGTAGGGGAACACGAACTTTAAGCAGGGCCGATGGCTAAAGGCTTTACCTACAAGTTATTTCTATTGGGGGGATATTTCTAATTACTTGCTGTACTTCCACCTCTCTCTCTCTCTCTCTCTCTCTCTCTCTCTCTCTCTCTCTCTCTCTCTCTCTCTCTCTCTCTCTCTCTCTCTCTCATGGGGCAGTCGGTGGCACACTCGGCTCCCTAGCAAGAAACCGTCACTCGATCCCGATACTGGGCGAGGAAAGAAGGGGTACGGGCCAATTTCCTACATAATCCAATATGGCACCTTTGAATTAAGCAATGAGTTACTTGTATACCTGTTTGCTGATCGACTGCTGCTGTGGATGCTATTGCAAAGGTAGTCTTCATCCTGCCAGAGTGAAAGAATCGTCAGATCCCTCTCTCCGCATTAAGCACATAAAAGAAGTTAATGAAATGAACTTGGGACTAAATGAGAGTAATTTTTATGTGTTCCACGGAGAAAACTATAATTCGCTTTCATTTGGTTCGGTCACTCATTAATTTTCTAAGGCTTCTCATTTAACTTCATGAAAGCGGTTATGGCTAAGCACAACTTTATCATCTCTGTTCATTTATGCAAAATTACTGAAGCTGACTGACTCTTCAATGTGTCAGAACTGTGTATTATAAAAAGAGTGATACGAATGTTTGCTCCCATTTTAATTGAAATGCCCTTTGCTTAAGGTCAAGTTAGGAGAAAAACTTAAACAGAAGAGTTTGAAGGAGTTATTCATTGTTCACACAAAATCAGCTTCCCAAAGAGATGGTAAACTACCCTTTGCCCACTCCAGATTTTCCATATGGTATGATGCAATGGATGCCCAACTTCTGCAGCCTTGCTTTGGTAACTGCTTGGTTCTCTTGACCGAGTGTCCCAGTCTGGGAAAGCGGAAAGTGTGCTGCTTCTTTGAGTGCCAAGATGAGGAAGTAATTCCCCTCTTTCCCACTTTTTAGGAGAGGATGCACAGTATATAATCAAGCAGTACTTTTGGGCTTGTTTTCTGTACTAGATGTAGTTCATTGTCAGTTTTCATCCATTTTTATCAGTTCGTGTGTGCAGTTTAATGATGTTAAGGTGTTAAAGCGTCCGAATGAATATTGTGAGAAGAATGGTTTATCAAGACATCCTTTTTTTATTTTAGATTACTTATAGATGGTTTAAATGACCAAAATTATAGTGACGCCAGTTTACACAAATCAGTCAGTAAATTTTAGTCTACTGAGTGGATTCGCGCGTCATTAATTACATTTCATGAATAACGAGGGGCATGTACGTAATGAACTTTGTAATAAAAGCAATTGAGAATTGGTGGAGGTGCCCCTTGCTGCGCACCTTTGACTTCAAAAGCTTTTTGATTTGTCAGATATTTATGAATTGTCAATCAAGACACTTTATGAATTCACATAAACATATAGGGTAGTGCCGTCAGTTTACCTCACGTGGTGCACTGTAGGCATTACTCAAGGGTCTTTGCAGCGTCCCTTCCTTAGGCCCCTAGCTGCAACCTCTTTCATTCCTTTTACTGTACCTCCGTTCATATTCTCTTTCTTCCATCTGACTTTCCACCTTCTCTAACAGTTCTTTCTTAGTGCAACGGCGAGGTTTTCCTCTTGTTACACCTTTCAAACCTTGTCACTGTCAATTTCCCTTTCAGCGCTGAATGACCTCATAGGTCCCAGCGCTTGGCCTTTGGCCTATATTCTGTATTCTTCTACTGTAAAACCCTAACTGCAACAGGCACTTGTCAAGAAGTTAACTTACGAAATGTTTAAAAAGGGTAAACTTTTCTTGGTTTTGTGGATATTTACGCTAATGCTGCAGCTTCCAGTTCCGGGTTCCAGTGTCATGACCCCCTTCCAGAAAAGACCTGGAAATTGTCGCCAGGAGAGAGAACTGGAAACTTTTGATTTCCCCCTGAACGATTGAGAGCCTGCTACCTTCAAACGCTCAGGAGGCGGAGGGGAAATTTTGTTTCCTGCTCCCGAAATCTATTGCTTTCTAAAATCGCCCCTTCAGGTTTTAAGACTTCTAGGGTCAATTCGACTTTCTAGTTTTCTGTAAAAGAAAACTATTATAGAGATGGCCATTTGTCTGTCCGCCCGCACTTTTTTCTGTCCGCCCTCAGATCTTAAAAATTACTGAGCCCAGGGGGCTGCAAATTGGGATGTTGATCATACACCCTCCAGTCATCAAACATACCAAATTGCAGCCTTCTAGGCTCAGTAGTTTTTTTTATTTTATTTAAGGTTAAGTTAGCCATGGCCGTGCATGCCACGACTGGGCTGTGGCTGAAAGTGTTATGGGCCGCGGCTGAAAGTGTTATGGGCCGCGGCTGAAAGTTTCATGGGCCGCGGCTGAAAGTTTCATGGGCCGCGGCTGAGAATTTCATACAGCATTATACGCTGTACAGAAAACTCGATTACTTCGGCGCATTTTTTACTTGTTATTTTCTGCTTAAAGGTTTTTGGGCAGCATGCAGAGTAAGAAGATATGGATATTCAGTGTTACTTGTGAGGGTGGGGGGGGAGAGTAGTCCAGTAAGGCGATGCCTCTCCCACGCCCTCCCCCCTCCTCGCCAGGTCAGGGCACAGCGCCCTAAGTTAGGTTAGGAGGGTAAGGTCTGGCTAGGTCAGGACACGACATTCTAGGGAAAGTTAGGATTTCTCACACCTACCCCTGTCTCCCTGCTCTGCATCCGCTCCCATTTTTCCGTTTACCTTATGTGGTTTTATATTTTTTTTATTTCTTATTTTATTGGTTTTTGTATTTCCGGAATCATTTTGTCTTATGGCATTTCTGCTCCGCTTAGTCGTTTTCTTTGTAATTTTTTAGATTGTTTTGTGTTTTATTCATCATTTTTTTCTGAAATTGTCTGTCCTTGGTCGGTATTTTCTTATAGAGGCCTGTTCTTGTACTGTATTTTTTTTTCTTAGACCATATCAAGCCTGGTTTCCTGATTTAGTTATTGTCAGATTATGCTGTTAATAGAATCATTTGGATATAAAAATATCTCTATTATTTCTTCATTAGCCTTAGCGATTGTCTTCTTACTTCTGCGTTTCGGGACTCATGACCTTTTTTCCTTCGTGGTTAGGCCCCACAGGGCATTCTTATTACCTCGGGTCTGGGCAAGAAAAGGGTGTTAGATTTCTTGTCCCAGTTGGCTTTTTTAACTTGACAGTAACTAGAGCAGGTGTCAAGAAAGGACAGTAACTAGAGCAGGTGTCAAGAAAGTTGTTGTCTGTGTCAATATGCCCAGCCCCTTTGCCTTGTGTGTGTGTGTGTGTGTGTGTTTGGGAAAGGGGAGAAGAATTTCTCCTAGCCTGGGCTAGGCCAGAGCGTTAGGTTGCCCTAAGCACTGACTATCCTCTGCCCTTAAAAATAGCCTGAGGCATGTTGTGGAATCTGCCTCCGAGAGCAGCGGGAGTCATCGCAGCCAAGAGCCTCCGTAATGAAATATCAACACGATCCCGCAGCCTTTTTATTGGTGTTGCAACTGCGTCATTTTCCATAGCACTCGGCAGTTGGATGAATTAATTGATTTCACAGCGGCGCCAACAGCAATAATAATGAATTTGATCATTGTAGTTGCATTGATGAATGCAATAATGATGGGCATTATGTTTTAAATTCATAATGAATTGTGTAGTTATTGTTAATGGTGCCCGGCCTCATCAACATTAATCAGTTCTATTGATAGTAAATGCAGTGTTTCTATTAGCGACAGAAAAGCGTCACGCGTTTTTATTTGGATGTCAAAGTTAATTTCCTTCGCCGTGTTTGTACAACGAGTCGTTTTCGAAATTGAAAGCACTTCGTTTTAAATTGTACGGGCACATTAATACACGAGTTGGAATGTAATTCATGACGATGAAAGTAATGTAAGAGAGGGTCGAGACGGCTAGGCGGGGGACTGTGTCTCTTCAGATACCCAGTGGTTCAAAGGTAAACATAAGAGAGTTATAAGAGAAAACTTAGCTGTTAAACAAACAGACCAAACATCTTCACATACAATAAAATGCTATATGTGTCCACACGCTCACGTTTTCTCTGTGTAACAGGGATAGTCTACAAGTACTGCCACCACCATGTTGAGATTTGCTGAAGTTCAGTCCGGGCGCGCAGCCCTCTCAAAAACATTGACCATCATTTAAATATACTGAACGGAAATACATTGGCTCAAGTTTCGGGGCATTGCATATCGTCCCTAGGGTTGGGACTTCTCGTTTCGTTTCACTTTTGATTGTGTCTGTTGGCAAAATGACAATCAAAGGGTTGCATCCATACATCCATCTGTTCTTACTTGTGAAGGGCATCTATCCGAAGATAGGGGACATTCATCCATCCAGCCTTGCGAGGGACATTCATCCAAGGAAAAGGGGACATCCATCCCTTGGTAAGGAGGCCCATCCATCCATCCCTGCATCCTTGTGTTACTCATCCATCTATGCATTTTTTATTTTACCATGGAGAATCCTCCACTAATTTGTAATGTATGTCAAATTCAAGTATCTATAGAGCATATTTCAACTGAACCCCAGAAATATTAACGCCCAAGAAACTAATATTTTAAAGGCCACTCAATGAAAGAAATTTTAGCTGAAAATAAAAAATTTTGATTTGAAACAATTTTTAAATTTTTACAGAACTGCAGCAACCTCTTAAGTGAAATATAATTTACAATAAATATTTTTTTATATAAAAATACTAACTAATCCTTTTGGGCCAACCCTAGAAGAGTTCCTTTAGATAAAATTGTCTGTAAAACTACTCTCTAAAAAAAAATTACCATGGAGAAAAAGAAGGGCTGAAGTTTTGGTTGATATGACGAGTCCCAAGGTCCACTTCAGGCTTGCTATTCCATGTAACACCTTGCCTCTGAGCAAGGCCCCTGTGCTATGATAAGTCTGGCTTAAGTCTGGCTTAATCTAAACCAACAACCAGCCAGCTAAAGTTGAAGGTGAGGCAAAGCAGGTTGGCTGGGAAGTTTCGCTTTAATTGATTGATTGATGGAGTTCTCCGGTATTGCTCTTATTCATCCAGGTCAAGAAGGCTGACTGAGTGATTGATTGATTCATTATCATAGAATATTAGCGTCGAAAATATAGAAAAGTTAGTGACATTGCCTGGTTCTCAAACCCCCTCCCCAAAAAAAAAAATATCTTCATACAATTCAGCACATTCATATAAACGTTCTCAGATAAATTCATTAGGTTGTATCGCGAAATATGTTCATAAATTATTGAAAAATCAGACATATTTCGTAAAGAAATGCCAGTTCCCTCGTCATAATGATAATCATATTAGATATCATGCTTTTGATACTAATGATAACAATGATATTGACATTATTGATGTAGACGTCTGTAAATTTAAAAGAAGCTGTAGTAAATAATAATTTCCATTTTATTAGGTTTCTGTGAAAGAAAACTATTAAGGAGATGGCTATCTGTCTGTCCGTCCGCACTTTTTCTGTCAGCCCTCAGATCTTAAAAACTACAGAGGCTAGAGGGCTGCAAATTGGTATATTGATCATCCACCCTCCAGTCATCCAACATACCAAATTGCAGCCCTCTAGCCTCCTCAGTAGTTGTTATTCTATTTCAGGTTAAAGTCAGCCATGATCGTGCGTCTAGCACCGCTATAGGTCCCAACAGCACAGGCCGCCACCGGGCCGTGGGTGAAAGTTTCATGGCCCGCGGCTGGGAGTTTCATGGGCTGTGGCTGAGAGTTTCATACAGCATTATACGCTGTACAGAAAACTTGTTCTTTTTGTTGGTACTGATTTGACCGTACAGTCAAAAATAACGGCAGTAATATATAGTAGGAAAAGCCTTGACACAAGGATTGATTGATGCATACTGTCTCAAATCTCTAATCAAATTACCATCATTACAAATACTTACTTAGGAGCAAATGGCTAAATATTCTGACCCTGGGCTGGAGGACGGCAAATGTAAGCATTGCATTTATTACCCGTAGACTATTGCTGTTACCCTAATGTTACATAATAGGACATAAAGATAATCTATTTTTTAATTAAATTAATTCATATCCTATCAATAGTTTGATTTTATTTCCATTTATTATTAACCTCAAGAGCTGCTTTAAATGTGGACCCCGTAGGGGGGGTAGTGCCGTCAGTGCACCCCATGCGGTGCACTGTGGGCATTACTTAAGGTTCTTTGCAGCGTCCCTTCGGCCCCTAGCTGCAACCCCTTTCATTCCTTTTACTGTACCTCCGTTCACATTCTCTTTCTGCCATCTTACTTTCCAGCCTCTCCTAACAAATGATTCATAGTGCAACTGCTTTGAGGATTTGCTCCTGTTACATCCTTCAAACCATTTTACTTTAAGTTTTCATTTCAGCTCTGAATGATCTCATAGGTCTCAGTGTTTGGCCTTTGGCCTAAATTCAATATTCTGTATAAAAAGTTAACTCAAAAAACTTCAGAGATATCTCACTTCAATCGAATCACTTTGTGTCAGTGTACAGCAATAGTGTGTAAGTGATAATTTGCCAAGGTAAATTTGCCGTCGTCCAGCTCCGGGCCATACTATCTTACCTATAAAAGTATAGAGATTGAAGGTCCCTTTGGCTTAGCTGAGCTTTGGGACGGTGCGTAACGTCCCAGGGGTTGGGACGATCAGTCTCGACTCTCTCATACATTACCGTCATTTTTGTAGGTGTGGGTACATTGATAATAGTAATTGTGATGATAATATTAATGAGAATGATGTAAGGGGCGAAATTAAAAGGTAATTTAGCGATGAAAATATTCTTCAAGATCAAATACTTCTTTTATGAGAGAGAGAGAGAGAGAGAGAGAGAGAGAGAGAGAGAGAGAGAGAGCCAAGTGCAATCTGAGTACATGAAACATTTGACAGAAGAAGAAATGTGAATAGAAACGGATATTGTGGAGACCTCCTCACCACAAGTAAAAAAAAAAATGGGGGGGTGAGGATTTGTTGGGCTCCGGTGTCAGGGGGTGAGAGGGGGGTATGTTGAGGGAGGCTCAGAAGTCGTTCAAAAGGTTTATGATTATGATTTTTCTCCTTTTTTACGGCCGGAGTCTTTATGGGGGAAGTACGTTGGACTTGGAATTCTCCGGGAGGCGACGCTAAGTGTCCTCAGACCACTGCTAATGATAGCAAATGACGGCGGAACATTAGCGGGAGGCATTCGATTGTACTTACCGCTGTTATCCCGCAGTAAGAAGCATTTTTAGTGCTTTCGGACTAGGCCTCGTTAGCAGTATATCTGGTAATTATACATAATGCCTTCTTGGATGCTCCGTATATCTTTCGCCCGCCCGGGACAAGTTATGCAAATGTCCCTTCCTCCGGAATCTTGCTCGACGCTGATTCCACTTGAGGTAAATTTGCTTGCCACTAATTTCTTTCTTCTTTTTTTCCCGTTCATTAATTCATAAAATTTATGGGGCTGTGTTTGTGAATTTTATGGCCTCCAGGGAGGAGAGAAGTTGTCGTGATATTACGCCACGGTAATTTGCATATTGTTTGTTTTATTGGTACTGCTGATCATATCTATATCGCTAAGGATTTCTTTATCACTGTCTTCGCTGAATTAAGATGCCGTGTATGAACCTTTTAAGTTATCCTGGATATCTCATCTTTACCATTCGTCAGGTTGTCATAAATAACTCCGGATGATCAGCATTCAAGTTATCCTAGTTATCTCCTCAAGACGAACTTTCAGGTTATCCTTAATAGCTCCAAGTGATCAGCCTTCCAGTTATCTTTAGTAGTTCCACATGAACAATCCTCAGGATATTTCAAATGGCTCCATATGGTAGATCTTCAAGTTATCTTCAGCAGCTCCCAAATGACCACCCTTTAAGTTATCCTAATTAGCTCCATGCAGTTAACCTTCAGGTTATCCTCAATAGCTCATGTTGACTAACCTTTCAGGTTATGCTAAAAATCTCCATTGAAACATTTTGAGTCAATTCTTTATCACTTAAAAAAATGGTTAAATTATGGTTCTGGGTACCTTGTTTCTCTCAAATAATGGTTCAGGGTACCTTGCTCCTCCCAAATTATGGTTCAGGGTACCTTCCTGCTTTCAAATCTCATTTTAATCTTCAAAGCTTTTAACATCCATTTGTTAATAAGTCTTCCGAGTCTAGGAATCCATTTTTTTTAAGTTCATATACTTCAGATTTTGTTCAATTGCTATCAGACCAGTCCACTGAAACCAGTCAATCAGCGAGTTAGTCTGCTGAGTATGGGATGATCAGCCATTGATCAGGTCAGCAGCAGAGGAAACGGGCCCAAATCGCTTCCTCCCTCGCCTGTGATCGGACTCTGGATTATATCTGTTGCCCTCAGAGCAACTATTAGGTCAGTGGCCAAGCTCTGGCAATTCAACCTTCAAATTTTAAAGCTTTGGAAGGGAAGTGGCCTCGTTTTTGGTGCAGCATAAGTTACCCATGGTGAAATTTTTCTTTCCGGACGTTGTTGAAGAATAAATAATCCATTTTGGAAATGGGGAATACATAAGTTATCGAAAATGCTGACCAAATTTATGGCAGCAGCATATTGTAAAGGTTATCCAACTAGACTCACCCTTACATTATTCATTTAACTTGAACCTTCGCCGTTTCGAAAAATATGGAATCTGATAAAAATTTGACTTTATTCGAATTTGGACTATAAAATAAGAACGGCCTAAAGAAAATTTTTGACTGTTCCTGTCTCATGCTCGTCAAGTTTTCCAAAAGAAAATATAATGAAACATTTCGCTACTTCCATACATCAACCCCTTTCCTTTCATTCCTTTTACTGTACTTCCATTCATATTATCTTTAATTCATCTTACTCTCGACCCTCTCCTAACAGTTATTTCATGATGCAACTGCTTTGAGGTTCTCCTCCTGTTGCACCTTTCAAAACCCACCGACTCTCAGTTTCCCCTCCAGCGCTGAATGACCTCATAAGTCCCGGTGCTTGGCCTTTGGCCCAAACTCTATATTCCATTCCATTCCATTCCATACATCTGATTAGCCTCAACTTTGAGATCCTTTCTCCCGAGCGGGCTGCATTTTTATGTCGAGGTGATCTCATCTTGCTATTTGGCTCGTAGCTCGGTCGTGATCTCCTCTCCCCCATCGCCAGACAGCCTCAAACACAGCGTCAGCTTCTGTTCCAATTTCCCGCCGGCGCGCGCCCTTATTGCACGCTACACAAACAATCCCCCACCAGGCCGGATCCTTCGCTCAGTCGAACCGCCGAGCCAAAACTGCCGGTCTTCACCCCCATTGGCCCAGAGACCTCCCTCATCCCTTAGGAATTCCCCGTTGCGAATTCTGGCCTTCGCCCGGACGAGCGCCGCTTTTTTGGGTGGCCTCGAAGGCTGTTTTCTGCTTTGCAAGCCAATAACTTTTGCTATCCGAAGAATCTCTCAGTTCTTTTGATATGCCCATGAATTTTAGGGGGCTAATCTGCGAGAGGGAATTTTTGAAATGCCTTTTACCTTCCGCGTATAAAGGTATTTCTAATGAAATACCCTTCTTTTCTCCGCTGTAGATTACACAATGAGGTAGACACTTCGGCTTTTACGAATGTGTCGCTTATATCTCAAAGGGTTACAATTTTATATATATATATACATTATATATATATATATATATATATATATATATATATATATATATACATATATATACACATATATATGTGTATATATATGTATATACATAAAATATATATATATTGTATATATGTGTATATGTATTATATATATATGTATATGTATATAAATATACGTTGTATATGTATGTGTATGTACATGTATACACATATATGGCCATCGTTGCTCAATGCTCTCCCTGTGTCCCGGAAATTCTTATCTTGCTCCTGTTAACGTAGGTTTTAAATTAAGTACTTGGTGGTTAGAAGATTGTGGTGAATGACAGCCAGGGTAGAGGATGGCACAGGATATCAACTTCATCTCAGGGAGACTTACTTAAATATATATATATATATATATATATATATATATATATATATATATATATATATATATATATATATATATATATATGATTTCCTCCTGTAGTGGCATTGTTCCAGAGGAAAACCGAATGCAGTTGTCAATGACACACTCCATTCCTAATTCAGCTGCTCAGTTGTGTGTGAACGCCTTCCACAAAAAAGTTTCCTCAGCGTTAGTCATTTCACATACATGCTGAGAAAGCTCATCAACCAAAAATTGAACCCCCTAAACCCCCCTACACACCCTTTACTATGTACCTTGCAAGCACCATCAGGCTTCCACGATATATAGTGGCTCATTGTCTCTTGTGCCTCTTTTACTAAATCTGGCCAGTGATTGAGTCGTTCTCACCTCTTCTCCACTTTCTTATTTATACTCTCTTTTCAACATCACAAAGCATATTATGCTCAGCAATCCACTATCACGTCCTTACCTTGACTGTCATGCACTAACAAGTCACTTCCAAATATTCTCATACCATCCATTATATTTATTCCCGAATACGCAAGCAATCAACCCGTACGTTCTCCCGGCATACATATTGACACAGTAACTGACGTTATTCCATTTTTCTGGGTTCCACTGTCATCTCTCTTGCTTTCTCAATGAAATTCCTACCATACACTTATATATATACATGGTTTACCAATAAATGTTATAACCCCATAATATGTACTGTTGTCCTTGTTACATTTACCTGTATTCTGTGGAGAAATATTCCCCTCAAGGTGCCTTACCATTATTGAACCTCTTAATTGTTATCAACAGTTACTTCCGCAAACATTTTCAAATTTAACTTACCATTTAACCCTTGAGCCGTTTACCTCTGCTTCTCTTGTATCTAACACATTTAACAGGTTTTCAATATACTCTGTCAACTCAAGAGCTGTTTTTGCCTTAGACCGTATACCTTTCTATATGCCTTTTTTACTCGGAGATGAATTTGCTCACTGCATTTACTTCCTGTAGAATTATCTGTATGTGATTCTATCCTCTGTCATTACAATTGCATCTCATATTATCTCCTTTTTTCCTTCACTGACCTTTTAATTCTCCATCCCATCACCTGCCGTCCTGACTCCCTCTTCCTACCGTCTTGTGCCCACAGAACCATATCTAACACATCTCTTAAGTAAATTTATTAGCCACACTGTTACCACTTCCTCTACGAAATGGAATTATTTCTTAACTTTCATTTCAAGCCAGTAATGACTAGCTATACCTCCAGCCACTCTTCTCAAAACTACATCCATCAGCTTGCTCTTCCATCTAACCTGTATTAAAACATCATCTAGCAAATGTTTTCCCCTAATTGTTTCCTTTAATAGTTATGTATAAGTACTAATATTATATATATATATATATATATATATATATATATATATATATATATATATATATATATATTAATCTTTTCCCCTCTTGATAAGTGGTAACTCCCGGGCAAAGACAATGCAATGATCACTGATTACATTCATGTTCTAACTGTTAAAAGAAAACCTAAATATTGGCTCATCAGCAATATGTCGGAACCTTCCTAAACTCTCTTCTTCCATTCACCTATAATCTGGTGTGCACTCATTTCCTAGGGTTGTAGCTTTTCTTTCAAACGGCTTCCATTTTTTCTACATGACTGAACCATCTCAAAGCACTGATAAATTCTTCCCCTTATGCTAAATAACCTTTTTACTACTTATTATGAGTATTTCCTCATTCCTAGTCATTTCATTTCCTCATATGCCATAGATATTGCGGAAACAGTGGATCTCTGTAGCTTCAACCCTTCCTTCTTTTATTCACATTCAACACACACTTCACTTCCATACGGGAGAGTTGGCTCAACACTCCTCTCTTACATTCCAAGCTTCTCCCCAATCTTTTACCTGCATCGTGCTGCCTTTCTTACTTCACTTGTTTGTGGCTCCCCTCACCCAACTATGATCCAGTATATTAACTCCTAAATACTTGTACATATCTACTTCTTCAACCCCGTATGGGGTTAGTGCTATCAGTGCACCGCACGTGGTGCACTGTAGGCATTACTCAAGGGTCTTCGCAGCATCCCTTTGGCCCCTAGTTGCAACCTCTTTCATTCCTTTTACTTTATCTCCATTCATATTCTCTTTCTTCCATGTGACTTTCCACCCTCTCTAACAGTTCTTTCGTAGTGCAACTGCGAGGTTTTCCTCCTGTTACACCTTTCAAACCTGCTAACTGTCAGTTTCCGTTTCAGCGCTGAATAACCTCATAGGTCCCAGTGCTTTGCCTCTGGACTAAATTCTATATTCTGTTATATTGTCTGTAATGCTCCCAGTCTTCTTCTATTCTCTCTATGAGCACTCATTACTCCACCTTCCTTGTTCTATTTGCCTTAGACCTTTGATCTTGCTCACATTCATTCACAGCGTTCTTTCCATTTTCAAACCCTGTCTCCAGGCCTGGCATCAGTGAACCCGGCGGTATTGATAATTTAGCATTCAGTTATTTCTACAATCCTGGCCCATGCACAAAACACATAAACACACACACACACACAAATATATATTTAATGACCCTATCCCCAGGTCAAATAGGTCGTATCCTATTACTGTATCTGTTTTCAGAACAAAATCAATCACCTTACTTTCCTGAGACTCTGGTAGCGGTGGCCCCCATCCTGGGTTAGCAAATTCCTTCCCCCTCGTCGACTTCTCTCGCTGAATCTATTCTCAAACAAAAGCCTACTGGAATTACTGATACACAAAACTAGACTTTATTTGCAAACTTAACGAAAGTGATTCAGCAAAAGTTACTATCATGAAATGGAGCGAATTCCACCCCTATAAATGGAAATCATCACTAGAGGAAATTCTGATTCCCAAATATTCAGATTAATGATTCTAGACCAACCAGTACTAGTGACCAACACCCTGGTCATCAAACAAAGCAAAAGGGTCATAATTATTCTGGATCAAAATAAATGTCATATAGTATGTAAAAGAGTAAACACCACTTCCAAAATATTCGTCCTCACAGGACGAACCCAGAATTCCTGTTAAAAGAAACATATCATATATTAAAACCTGAAATGGTCTAACAAGACATCTGTATTCAAAACAGAAAAATGTACAGTGGAGAACAAGATGGGAAAATGCATAATGGAGACACAGGGGAATTTCACTGCAGCGCAACTGGGTATTTCCACATAATGTCTGGAAGGGATATAATTGTTCATGAGTTATGGTACTCACTTCCCTATGGCCGCAGATAAGGTATTGTCACGTCAAGATGGTAGTTTTTTAAACACCCGCAAGGCAATTCACACCCAGCCACCTTTGCTCTCTGTTCCTCTGATAATATACCATTAGAAAGTGCCACACACATACACACTCACACTGTCTCCATGCACTTGAATCCTGATCCTGGTTAGGGAAGCACAAATGCATGCATCAGATACCTTGCTGTATCTAACCGTGTAAACCTCCAACGTCGACACAACTACACCTGCAGCGGAAGTGCCCCTGACAGGCCAGCACATAGTTCGTCAAAATCGTCAAAGACGTAATATATATATATATATATATATATATATATATATATATATATATATATATATATATATATATATATATATATATATATATATATATTATACATATATATAAAAAAAAAAAAAATATATATATATATATATATATATATATATATATATATATATAATATATATATATATATATATAAATATATATATATATGAATATATTGCATATATATAATATATGAAAATATATATATTTATATGTATACATTGTTATATATATATATATATAATATATATATATATATATATATATATATATATATATATATATGTATATATATATATATGTATGTATATATATATATATATATATATATATATATATATATATATATATATATATGTATAAGAGAGAGAGACTGTAGATATATACTATAAAAACATTGTTCCGCTAAATGACATGACCAGGAGGCGTAACATTATATACTTACACTATTGTTTTTAATATCACGTAAGGAAATAAACCTGACAGCAAAAGTTGTACAAGTTTCGGGAAACAGTAATTCTTTATGCTGTCGTTAAAGAACATGTGTATAAATGTATATAATATATATATAAGGCGTGTGTGTGTGGGAATTTGCCTTTGTAAACTAACCGTTAATTGGTCATGTTTTAGTTTTCTGTAAAAGAAAACTATTGCGCTGGCTTTGTCTGTCCGTCCGCGCTTTTTCTGTCCTCACTTTTTGCTGTCCGCCCTCGGATCTTAAAAACTACCGAGGCTAGAGGGCTGCAAATAGGTATGTTGATCATCCACCCTCCAGTCAACAAGCATACCAAATTGCAGCCCGCTAGCCTCAGTAGTTTTTATTTTATTTAAGGTTAAAGTTAGCCATAGTCGTGCGTCTGGCAACTATCTAGGACAGACCACCACGGGGCCGTGCTTAAAGTTTTACGGGACGTGGCTCATACAGCATTATACCGAGACCACCGAAAGATAGATCTGTTTTCGGTGGCCTTGATTATAGGCTGTACAGAAAACTAGATTTCGCCGAAGAAACTTCGGCGCATTTTTTACTTGCTTCATATTGGCTTCAGTTGGTAAGAAGGGAACGTTGGTAAGTGATAACAGAATCTCTCTCTCTCTCTCTCTCTCTCTCTCTCTCTCTCTCTCTCTCTCTCTCTCTCTCTCTCTCTCGTTTTTACCCTCTCTTTCATTAGCCAGTTGCTCTACTTGGCTTAATATTTATTTTCATTTCATATTCGAAAAAGGCAGATTCAATCGTCTGGGAAATGACGAGGGAGAACAAATCATGGCCGGCGACCCCAAAACAAAATTCCGAGTCTGAGAAATTCTATTATCCTGGAGGGTCGTCACGTGCTCCTGGGGCCAATAAGTTTTGGGGCCTCCCCGAAGCGGTCGGGCCGGTCAACAGCTTAAAATGAGGAGAGCGAGAGAGAGAGAGAGAGAGAGAGAGAGAGAGGGGCCGTGATTTGGTCTGTTCTCAGATCTGCCTTTCGTGGGAGAATGCCTCGTGGAAATCGGTTTCTTCGTCATTTGATTTAGCACAGACGATTCAAGACATTTTGGGAAATTTATCTTTCTTTTTAGTTTTCTGTAAAAAAAAGAAAACTATTGAGGTGGCTGTCTGTCTGTCTGTCAGCACTCTTTCTGTCCGCCCGCAGACCTGATAAACTACTGAGGCCAGAGGGCTGCAAATTGGCATGTTGATCATCATCCACCCTCCAATCGTCAAATATGCCAAATTGCAGGCCTCTAGCCTCAGTAGTTTTTATTTTATTCAAGGTTAAAGATAGCCATGATCGTGCGTTTGGCAACGCTTATAGGACAGGATACCACGGTGCCGCGGCTGAAAGTTTCATGGGCCGTGGCTCATACAGCATTATACCGAGACCACCGAAAGATAGGTCTATTTTCGGTGGCTTTGGTTATGCGATGTACAGAAAACTCGATGGCGTCGAAGAAGCTTCGGCGCATTTTTTACTTGTTTGTGATATTGTACCGATGAAAAGAGAATCCGGGAAGGCCTATCTTTGACATACATTGCTGAGAAGTTTATTGATATCACGCCCCCTTTTACTCCGTTGGGCGAGAGTCTCTTCAAGCGCCCTTTCTTGCTGCCCGATTCCCGCAGGTGGCGCCCGTATAGGCCAGCTGCCAGCGTCAAAAAATCACTTCTCATTATGCCACCATTGAACCAGCTGCGACCTTCTGTTCTTAACCCAGAAGATCACCTTCGCCCCCACCCCCCCGATAAATCACCCGAGATGCGCCCTTAATGGGAAGGGGCGTAAGGGCGGGATTGCCTCCGAGACGCCCCTTCTGACCCGCCTCAAGTGTTTCCGTTCATAAAGGCCGAGTTGCGCTGATTGCTTCTTTTTGCTTCGCTTTTCATTTGGGAGTCTCCAAATCCCTCAAGTGATAAAACAAACACCCCCGGAGTAGTTTATAGCCTCTCTCTCTCTCTCTCTCTCTCTCTCTCTCTCTCTCTCTCTCTCTCTCTCTCTCTCTCTCTCTCTCCTGTTGTTTCTTTGGGCTGGGCAGTGATGTCGTACCTTGTCAGGTGGACTACTGTTGAAGAAGGTGGGTTTTCACCACCTTTCCAATTTATATATATATATATATATATATATATATATAGAGAGAGAGAGAGAGAGAGAGAGAGAGAGAGAGAGAGAGAGAGAGAGAGAGAGAGAGAGAGAGAGAGAGAGATTGAATTTCTTTCTGCCACTCATGACTTTTTTGTATATCCAGAAATATTATGCCACAAAATATCGTGGAATATCCAGTTTACAATAACTTGGTAATAAATTACACCCGAAGGGAATTATAATTGACGAGAGCTTCAGCCCCGGCCAAGATTCGAACCTGCCCCTTTGGTTTAGAAGCAACGATAAACAGTCGACATTGAAGGCGACTGTATATTGTTGTTTCTATTTTTCTTTATAGAACTGATATTGTATGGGAATGAGTGAGAAAAGAAGTAAAAAACGCACCGGAGTTTCTTTCGGAGAAGTCGAGGTTTCTGTACAGCGTATAATGCTGTATGAAATTCTCAGCTACGACCAGGCAGCGCTCAGTTGCTCCCCAGATGCGGTCAAGTGAAGGTGCGTCGGCGACGCCTTCGGAAAGCGTTGCCAAACGCACGATCAATGTCTAACTTCAACCTCAAATAAAATAAACACTACTGAGGCTAGAGGGCTGCAATTTGGTATGTTTGATGATTGGAGGGTGGATGATCAACGTACCAATTTACAGCCTTCTAGCCTCTGCAGTTCTTAGGATCTGAGGGCGGACAGAAAAAGTGCGGACGGACAGACAGGTTTCTTTTACAGAAAACTAAAAAGCTGAAGCCGTTTGGGCAGGATAAGTAGATGCAGGAGAACTAAAAGTGTGAGAAATGTGGAGATATGTAGGAAACGGATAAAAAAAAGTTAGCATAGGCGAATGAATGTATTGAAGAGCTTTTAGATGATCTGGTTATGTGAAAAAAAATTTATAATGGTACATTTTGCGAGGCAAAATCAGAGGAAGACTTGGGAAGGTTAGATGGTTGGCATACGAGAAGTATTGAAAAGAAAGGGATTCTCCTCCAGGAAATGCATAAAAGAGTTCTGTATTCAAGATAGGAATGAATTTTATTGTTTTTATGGGATTCAATGCATTGCTGAAGAGCCTTCTGCGCAGCTCTATTAATCAGCTTATTTCAGGGAAGTTGATTACATAAGGGGTTAATTCACAATTCAGCAGTTAATGTTTGAATGTACCAATAACTATTGTATTCTTCCTAGGACTGGAGCTGCCCCGTATCAAGGTAAACAGCTTATTATTGAGAAAATATATATATACAGTATATGTATATGTATATGTATATGTATATGTATATATATATATATATATATATATATATATATATATATATATATATATATATATATATATATATATATATATATATATATGTTGTATGGAATAACACCCATACAACCTTGTTTGCACTTACCTGCCGAAGAAGTCGATCATGTTGGTAGATGACGGAGGAAAACGTCTCTCTCTCTCTCTCTCTCTCTCTCTCTCTCTCTCTCTCATTTTAGATCCTTCTCTCTTTCAATATACCCTAAACTATTGTGTGGAAATTAAACCTAATCTTACCAAAAACAGTTTGTTTTGTTAAGCAAACAAACAAGTTAAAACATGGTAATTAAGAAGAGAAAAGGCTAAAAAAAAACACACAAAATGAATGTAAATGATCATTGAAAATCTTTTAAAAATCCTAGCTAACACCGAAATCATGAATGGGATTCTTCCCCATTTCATTCACTTCCCCTGTTAGTCTCCACGTAAACACAAGTCCTTAAGTCATTGTTCCTTTAAGATGACCATTTCCCACTATGGCTATGTTAACGCATGTCTGTGTAGGTGCGTGTCTACCCCCATTAACCTTGGTTCCATTGAAACGTTCTGCCAAGGAAAGGATCACCCAGTTCATCAGTGCACAGTAACTCATCATATAAAAGTTAAACAGTGGCAAAGGAACACTTGCAAAAATAATCAGATCCGTAAAGGTTGGTCATTTTTCAAGGTTCTACTCACTCTCCAGCGAATGGGAATTCCAATTCCCAGCGTGTCCAACAAGCCCTTCCAATCTGGCTTATCACAAAGGAGAGAGCACACTTTCACAAGCCGCTTTGCACCAGGCGTTTTCGTAACGCACAAAAAGATTCACGTTTCCGTTTAACACACCCAGAAATCCGACTAGAACCGGACCCCCAGGCTTCTAGAACAATCCATGCTGACTCTACTTCCACTTACACGTGAGCTGTATCCAAGGTGCTCTCCAACTGAATGAACCATGTTGAATTTTTACCAGAAATGTCTAGTCGTGTTTGGGCAGTGCTGAATAAAAAAAAAAAACCCAAGTATCTGCTTCTTGGCTTGCCTGATCTCTGCACTGCATGTCACATAGTCACATTCATAGAACACATATATTCAATTATATATATATATATATATATATATATATATATATATATATATATATATATATATATATATATATATATATATATATATATATATATATATATATATATATATATATATATATATATGTATGTGTGTGTGTGTGTGTAATTCTAATAGCCACAATGCCCTCTTAACTTCTCGAATTCTTCGCGCTTTTTTGGATATGCTTGTAACTACGAAGCCGTAAGATCCAAATGCAAGAAATTGAAGACACTGTTATTGCCGGCCGCAGGAAACGAACCCGCGTCACCATGACCAGGTCGGCAACGCGACCTCCTTTGGATATGCTTGTAACTACGGCTTTGTAGTTACAAGCATATCCAAAAAAGCGCGAAGAATTCGAGAAGTTAAGAGGGCATTGTGGCTATTAGAATTACATATGTGTCTGGTAAAAGTGACCAGTAGATTCTACATATACATACTGTATATACTGTATATATATACATATATACTGTAAATGAACATTTCTGACTCACATTGGGACCAAACTCCGGTCTTTCAAGTGAGCGTCCAGGGCGTTTGCAATTCATCCTCTCTGGACTCGCACTTGAAAGACCAGGGTTCGGTCCCCCATGTGAGTCAGAAATTTACTTCTATGAAACACGGTCGCATGTGTTCATTTCCACACACACACACACACACATACATATATGTGTGTGCGTGCGTGTTTGCATGCAAATACGTTCCGTGTGTGACATAATGTACAGATCATGCACCGGAAAGAAATATTGTCCAGGTCTCTGGGTGTCTAAACCCGTGGGTATTTAGGGTGAAAGTGTCATTGGAGATGGGTCAACAGTAGATTTGTACTTTTTAGACACTAACCCCCTGGTTTTCAATGTACTTCCACTTTACAATGGTTCCGAATGTCTAAGGATTAGTTTCCATTTTATTAAGTATTTGGACGTGCGAAATACGCACTTTCCTTTGCTTCATATATGATTATCTTCCCAACTTGGTACTAATTACTCTGGAGACAGTAATGTATGCGTACAAATATATTAAAAATAAGTCGAACAGATTGCCGAAAGCTTTCTGGAGAGGTATATCTCTAAATATTTTTACCCAAACATAACTGTGGATTTGTTTCTCAGTTTCAAGACTCGTGCTGCTGTGAGTATTTTTTAATTAATTACTCTGTTCCTTTGAGGATACTTATGCGATAGTTTAATCTAAAGCTACAGTTAAACACTTGAAAAATAACCCCCTTCCATCTTGATATCAGTTACACCTCTCCACTGTTTCATAAAATGTTATATGCTCTTCTCACATTTATCATCTCACTCAGGACATCAGAATATTCTGCAGAAAACACAAGTAAAAGTCATAGAATGAAGAATGAGGATAGGATAAATGTGAACATGAAAATAGTCACTAAATGCGGAAATTAAGGAAATTCTATAATAATTAAATCCGAGTGGATCTTGTTTGTCCTCCCTCGGATGACAGTAAGGGAGACATGACACAGCCACCCACCTCCTGCAAACTGGTTTGTCCGCTCCGAGTGGGGCGGAGTAGGTAGGGAAACAGGAGGGTAGGGGAGACATCCATCCTCCTCCTGCAAACCTGTTTGTCCACCCTGGGTGGGGCAACGATTTGGAGGGTAGGGGAGGCCGCAACGCCGAGTTCCAGCGCACGTAGCACACGCCAAGAAGCTCTCTTTAAAATAAGCCACAACGACCTCTTTACTTCTCGATTTTTCACACTCTTAGGAAAAAGACTTCCCACCGCAAAGCCTTGATTCCGAAGCGAAGATAAACTGAGAAATTCCAGCTTGCCATGAGGAGATTCGAACTCATGCTCATTGGTTGCAGGAGTTCGAATCTTCTCACCGAAAGTTGGGACTTCTTCATTTGATCTTCATTGAGAAATCAAAGCTTTTTAGTGACCAGTGCATCCAGAAGTTGTGAAGAAATATGGAAGTTTTGATGTCATTGTGGAGTTATAAATATATATATATATATATATATATATATATATATATATATATATATATATATTTATATATATATATATATATATATATAATATAATTTATATTTATAGCTATGCTTACTGAAATTATATACGTATATATATATATATATATATATATATATATATATATATATATATATATATATATATATATATATATATATATATAATATATATAATATAATTTATATTTATAGCTATGCTTACTGAAATTATATACGTATATATATATATATATATATATATATATATATATATATATATATATATATATATATATATATATATATATATATATATAATACAGAGAGAGAGAGCTTTATGCATAGACAGTAACTGTATAGTTTTAAAATTTTTCTAAATCTCTTAAATATTCATCTCATTGAAAAAGTGATAAACAGTTTAACCGTCAGTCAGATTTCAGTGTCAGCAACTGTCATTTATAACACTAAAACTAAATACGTACTGTGATTACTGTCAATGTGGATCTTCTGAAAACAAGTAATAAATTCGCCGAAGTGTCTTCTGCGCAATCGAGTTTTCTGTAAAGCGTATAATGCTGTATGAAACTTTCAGTTGCTCCCCAGACGCGGCCAAGGGAAGGTGCTTCGGCGACGCCTCCGGAAAGCGCTGCCAGATGGACGATCCATGGTTAGCCTTAACTTAAAATAAAATAAAAGCCACTGAGGTTAGAGGGCTGCAATTTGTTATGTTTTATGATTGGAGAGTGGATGACCAACATACCAATTTGCAGCCCTGTAACCTCAGTAGTTTTTAAGATACGAGGGCGGACTGAAAAAGTGCAGACGGACAGACAAATAGCCATCGCAGTAGTTTTTTTTTTTCACACAAAACTAAAAGTGCTCTTACTGAAGCCATGAGTAGAGTGAGTGAGTGAGTACCTGACTCTCCAACGGAAAGAGTAGCTGGGAGAACGAGCCCCTTCCCCAAAAACAAAGAGAGGACCCTTCCGAGATTAACACTTGGAGGAGAAATAAAGGAATAAGCAGCTCCCGTGGTCTTCCCTCAAAGAAGTCGTGACATCCCCTAATTTCCCTCGAGAAAAATGCTCGGTTGGGAAACCAGTCGCACACACAGCTCCCCAATCCTCCCACCCCCAACCCCCCGAGGGAAAAAAAAGGAAAAGATGTATGATAAACATCACCACAATACATCACACACAAAAAAATACAACGTCCTTATGCATCACCCGGGCTGTGTACACCGAGATATACAGATATATACTCGGGTGATATATTATGACTGTGGTAGGTCGGTTTTGCCTCCTCCTCCTCCTCCTCTTCCTCCTACCGTTCACATCCTCCTCCTCCTCCTCCTCCCCCCACCTACAACTATCGCCACCACTCCCTCAACCTTCCCGTGGGTTGAGGGAGTAAAGATCTCCAATATCGGTGTGTGGAGACCGCAGGCTTTTTAAATAAATCTCGACAAATCCGACCAAAAGGATTTAGCTCAAAGGTTCCTTTCGGCGGCTGAAGAAGAAGAAGAAGAAGAAGAAGGAGAAGGAAGAGAGACGGGATAAGAAATATTCCAGGGGAGGAAAAGACGACAAGGGAACAAGGAATAGGGAAGAGCCCCGACGGTTTTCCGGAAACTTCCGTTGAGAAGGAAAGGAAAACGAAAAGGAAAGTCCTGAACAAAAAAAGTAGGGAAACGCAACATTGCGAAGTCTTGGGACTTCCGGACCGTGAAGAAAGAAAAATAAATGAAAATGAGATAAACAACAATATAAAGAAATCTGCAAAAATTTATAAATAGGACAGTCAACAGAGCGTCAAGAAGAGAAAATGAAACATTGAAATAAAAGACAATAACATAGAAAAGGAAGGAAAATACGTTACGATTATCCTTTCGTATTATCTAAACAAATAAAAGCAGAAAATGCGCCGAAGATTCTTCGGCGCATTCGAGTTTTCTGTACAGCCGCTACAGCGTATAATCAAGGCCACCGAAACTAGATCTATCTTTTGGTGGTCTCGGTATAATGCTGTGTGAGCCGCGGCCCATGAAACTTGAACCACTGTCCGGTGGTGGCCTGTCCTATAGCGTTGCCAGAAGCACGGTTATAGGTAACTTTAACCTTAAATAAATTCAAAACTACTAAGGCTAGAGGGCTGCAGTTTGGTGCAGTATGTTTGATGATTGGAGGGTGGATGATCAACATACCAATTTGCAGACCTCTAGCCTTAGTAATTTTTAAGATCTGAGGGCGGACAGACAAAAGTGAGGACGGAATAAGGTGCGGACGGACAGACAAAGCCGGCACAATAGCTTTCTTTTACAGGAAACTAAAAAGCAGAAAATTACTTGTTTCCTAGCTATTCTCAATTCACAAAATATATACTGTAGTGTATTCAGCAAAATCTGCAAAATACCAATTTTGAACGAGCATATTCGACGCTCTGATCATAGGCTTATTCGTATAGTTAAATAACAGTCTGAATTCTGTGGTGTATCCTTTCAATTTATTATTATTATTATTATTATTATTATTATTATTATTATTATTATTATTATTATTATTATTATTGAAAAGGAGGGCTGTATTTTGCGAATTTATCTAAAAAAGGATCTTTCCTATTTTCCTTATAGTTCGCTTCTCAGGCCCAGCGATGTTGGTCAGCAACTGGCCAATATTGAAATCGGAAAAGGACAGTGTGAGGTGAGGGAAGAGTTCTTATTGAATTATTCATTCAAAAATCCGTAGATTTCTTCGTGGTCTCGTGCGGTGGTTAGGATTCTGGATTCTTTTCCTATATTTCAGAATACAAACACTTCCCTCATCTCACACTGTCCTTTTCCGATATGAATATCGGCCAGTTGCTGACCAACATCGCTGAGCCTGAAAAGCCAATTATAAGGAAAATAGGAAAGATACTGTATAAGATAAATTCGCAAAATACAGCCATCCTTTTCAATAACACCTGCCTGAAAGAGGGTTGGCTCCCCTCACATTATTATTATTATTATTATTATTATTATTATTATTATTATTATTATTATTATTATTATTATTATTATTATTATTATTATTATTATTTAAAAATGCTCATAGTAGCGTGAGTCTTGACATGGAGAAACACATCCACAGTTAAATATGGGTACGAATGCATTTTAAAAACATAACTTTAAATATACTTGTACCCGTACATAACTGTGGATTTGTTTCTCCGTTATTATTATTATTATTATTATTATTATTATTATTATTATTATTATTATTATTATTATTATTATTACTATTACTGACGTTATATTTTTGCTATACAGTAGATTGTATTTGTCTGTTTGTTTATGAGCATTATGATTTTAAAAATTTATGTGTGGAATTGTAAGGAAAATTTGACCAAAGGTGGGCCACGAGTTTTCTGTACAGCCGCTACAGCGTATAATCAAGGCCACGGAAAACAGATCTATCTTTCGGTGGTCTCGGTATAATGCTGTATGAGCCGCGGCCCATGAAGCTTTAATAATGGCCCAGTGATGGCCTATCCTATAACGTTGCCAGAAGCACGATTATAGCAAACTTTAACCTTAAATAAAATAAAAACTACTGAGGAGGCTAGAGGGCTGCAATTTGGTATGTTTGATGATTGGAGGGTGGATGATCAACATACCAATTTGCAGCCCTCTAGCCTCAGTAGTTTTTAAAATCTAAGGACGGACAGCAAGAGTGCGGACAGAAAAAGTGCGGACAGAAGAGTGCGGATAGAAAAAGTGCGGACAGAATAAAGTGCGGATGGACAGACAAAGCCGGCACAATAGTTTTCTTTTACAGAAGACTGAAACTGGAAATATGAGAAAGATAATCATTTGTTAAGGAAATAGCCAGATAATCGTCTTTATATATAAAAAGACAATAACTGAGTCATATGATTGTTTTTTTTATCTTTATATCCTTGATATTTTCTTAAGAATCCGTTTGTCATCATCTCTCTCTCTCTCTCTCTCTCTCTCTCTCTCTCTCTCTCTCTCTCTCAGTACTTGAAAACAACTTGTAATTAACATTAAATTTAATTCTTATATTTTCACTGTTAACAAATGTCATTTTTTGTCCTGATCCATACCACTAACTCCATGGTAAGGCTGATGATATATTGATACGAATAACTGGCGTTGCAGCAGCAGTGGTCATCGAAGTCTCGAGTCTTGAGATAATGCATTAGGAATTAGGCTTCAAGTATGCTATGTGAATATATGGAAGACAACGATAAATCTGGCGGAAAAGAAAAAGAGAGCTTTAGTATGGCAAGTAAAAAATGCGCCGGTGGTGGCCTCAGCCACGGCCCATGAAACTCAGCCACGGTCCGGTGGTAGCCTGTGGTACCTATATCAGTGCCAGAAGTACGGTCATGGCTATCTTTAACCTTAATTCAAATAAAAACTACTGAGGCTAGAGGGCTACAATTTGGTATATTTGATGATTGGAGGGTGGGTGATCAAATACCAATTTGCAGCCCTCTAGCCTCAGTAGTTTTCAAGATCTGAGGACGGACAGAAAAAGTGCGGACGGACAGATAAAGCCGTCACAATCGTTTTCTGTTACAGAAAACTGCTAAAATATAAGGTTGTGTTTCTGATTCCATGGCCGGTTTTTCGGGTAGAGCCACGATGTGTCAGCCTTAGTGGGAACCGCTGATGAAGTAGGAACCACAGATACTCGAAGCAGGCCAGAGAAGGCTCCGGAAGAAGGTTCCTATAATCGTCCTCATTAATCGAGTCGTGACAGACCCCCCTCTATTACAGCATGACTCTGGGCTCACTGTAAGCAGAAGCAATGTATCCCTTCCTCTGTGAGGAGACAAAATGGCAAGTTCCGAGAGGAAGGAGAAACTATTCCGAAGGGGTTGAGGAAAGGTGGAGGCGGAGAGAGAGGGAAGGAGAGAAGAGGGGATTTGAAGGGGCGTTGTGGGGATGAGGGAGAACTTGCTAGGGCCGAAGGCAGCAACATTATTCATCATTAATTAGGGCTCTAGACGCATTCATATCTGCCTCTTCAGCGATGATGAGGCGCGGTATGAAGACGAATCCCGCGCCACGCGAAGCCATCAGGAGAGGCATTAGATGTACACCGGCAGAACGGAACGACTGTTCTTGCCGCTGACAATTACCCCCTAGTCCCCACCCCCCCGCCAATTCTTCAGCGGAATGATGATGAAGTGCAACAAATGCAACGCGTCATGGGAGCTGCGTCTCTGCGCCGCCGACGCCTAAAAAAAAAAATTTACCTCTTTGTTATTATTTATTATTTATTATTATTGAACGGTCCACCGATACAACTCGGTTATATTTCAAGGGTTTCCAGGCCTCGTCCGAAAAACTGATCTTTGAAAGAGAATAGTGTTAGGTGAAAGAAGCTGAACAGCTAAATCAGAATAGCCCAAATGGATAGGATGAAAACTTAAAAATTATAAATCTACGTAGCTTGGGAACGAAGTAACGTTACAAGAACAGGCACACTGCAAGCAACAACTTCCCCCGTTTCCCACTCCCTGCTTGACGGGATATTCTGGGAAAGCATGGGGCTTGGTTGGTAAGAGTCTGTATAACCACACACTCTAGGTTTCATTCTCTCTAAGAGTCCGGATGTCCACACTAGCCATCATACTCCTTCTCACCCCTTACCACACTCACGGACCGCCCTGGGGTTAAGAGTACGAGTTGGCATAAGCCATCTCAGTCTAAAACACCCAACCGCTTGGGAGACATGATTGTACGGAGAGTTTAGACGTGACACGAGACTCCGGTTTTGGCGGGGGTTGGGGGTGGGGGGGTGTTGTCTAATAGGTGGGCGGCTATGACACTAAACACGACTAATCATATCGGTGGGGAATTTATGATGCAAAGTTCAGCGCTGTCTTACACGGCAATAATTTAACGGCGAATTTAAGTCCAGGATTTATGGGGGACAGATTGAGTCGGACGCGCATCCATCTTGGATGAAGCAGGCCTAGGCTAATTCTCCCCGAGTCAGTTCTCTCTCTCTCTCTCTCTCTCTCTCTCTCTCTCTCTCTCTCTCTCTCTCTCTCTCTCTCTCTCTCTCTCATTACTGCGTTTGTTGTTACCACCTGTATATTATAATTACATCTGTAATTCACAAAATCTTCTGTCAAAATTATGGTCTTACATTGTGTGTCTGGAAATTAAAATTATGGTCTATTGCGTATCTGGAAATTCATCGTCGTAATTTACACCCTTAAAACACTTTTTAAGTGTTTTTCCCACGCATTCTCTGTTATTTGAAGCCTTCAATAAAATTCATTGAGTTAATCTGTACACTATCAATTACACAAATCATTTGATTTTAGGTTTAAATTCCTAAACACAGTTGCTGGACTTAATGTATGCAAATTAGAGTTACTTCAAAATGCTACTAAATATATTCAAGAGATAGAGTTTAGTGCCAGAACTCACAGACATGATTTAGGAAATATATTCAAGAGATACAGTTTAATGCCAGAATTCGCAGACATGGTTTAGGAAATATATACAGAGTTCAGTGCCAAAACTCACTGACATAATTTAGAAAATATATTCAAGAGATACAGTTTAGTGCCAGAACTCACAGACATAATTTGGAAAATATATTCAAGAGATAGAGTTTAGTGCCAGAATTCACAGACATGATTTAGAAAATATATTCAAGAGATGGAGTTTAGTGCCAGAACTCACAGAAATGATTTAGAAAATATATTAAAGAGATGGAGTTTAGTGCCAGAACTCACAGACATGATTAGGAAATATATTCAAGAGATTTAGTGCCAGAACTCACAGACATAATTTGGAAAATATATCCAAGAGATAGAGTTTAGTGCCAGAATTCACAGACCTGATTTAGAAAATATATTCAAGAGATGGAGTTTAGTGCCAGAACTCACAGACATGATTTAGGAAATATATTCAAGAGATAGAGTTTAGTGCCAGAATTCACAGACATAATTTAGAAAATATATTCAAGAGATAGAGTTTAGTGCCAGAACTCACAGACATGTTTAGGAAATATATTCAAGAGATTTAGTGCCAGAACTCACAGACATGATTTAGAAAATATATTAAAGAGATAGAGTTCAGTGCCAGAACTCACAGACATAATTTAGGAAATATTTACAAGAGATAGAGTTTAGTGCCAGAACTCACAGACATGATTTAGGAAATATATTCAAGCGATAGAGTTTAGTGCCAGAACTCACAGACATGATTTAGGAAATATATTCAAGCGATAGAGTTTAGTGCCAGAATTCGCAGACATAATTTAGAAAATATATTGAAGAGGTAGAGTTTAGTGCCAGAATTCACAGACATGATTTAGCAAATATATTCAAGAGATAGAGTTTAGTGCCAGAACTTACAGACATGAATTAGGAAATATATTCAGATAATAGCGTTTAGTGTCAGAATTCACAGACAATTCAGTTAGAAGATATATTCTAGGTCGTAAGTACGAAAAAGAAATGGAAAACGCCCTTCATTTAAAAAAAAAAACAGTCGTAGCGGGGAATCAGCGCATTAATAGAATAGCGCAAATGCAGCCATGGCCATGTAAAATATATCCAAATTCATTTCTGGCCCTCGCTATATCCATAATTCGATTCCATATCCCATTCCTCACTGGTGGAAAAATTCGGAATTTATTCCCACGTCAATTCCAGTCTTGCACCTCCCCCAAAAACTCCTACCATTTCTTTTTTTTATTTTCTATTTTTTTATTTTTTTGCTTTCGGTTTGTACCAGCAGCACATGTATTCCCGGATGGAACAATTCCTATTCCAAGCCCCGATTCCCATGCGTCCTGTTTCCGCCCAGATTCCCAATTCTAGTTCCGTATTCCATTTCTCCAATATCATTGCCAAGGACGCATTGGTTTCCCATCTTTTGTGTTACACCTAAACCCTCCCTTTCATTTTTTATATATTCTACTCTCTCTCTCTCTCTCTCTCTCTCTCTCTCTCTCTCTCTCTCTCTCTCTCTCTCAGTCCTGGTACATAGTATTCCCTCTAAAGTCATGCAGGGAGCAACTCCGTCTTAGATTTCGTTTTCGACTCGGAATGAAGTTCCAGAACTTCGGAAATAATGCAACAGAGCAGAGCGTCGACGCACTTTTTGAATGTTCCAGCCATGTTGTCACATTCAAGGGCAGAAAACCGTGCGAAGAATTCCAGAACAAATTTGGTTCCAAGAAGCGAAGTCTGAACGCCGAGAGGACGCGGAGTAACTCCTGCAACATATTCCACTGCTTTTCAAAATCAGTGACTGGACAGGAAGGAAGGAAGGAAGCTTTCTATAGTAGCGGCCTACCACTTCGTCTTGGCCAGCCTCGCTTCCACAGTGAAAATTTCTAGGTTTCACCAAGTAGTAAGTCGCTAACTAACGACATATTTTCAGGTACGAATCTGTAACAAGATGGGGAAAAAACGGGCGTGATAATACGCCACTTGAATTGGAAGCAGCGTTCCCACAAAATAACTCTGGAAAGAGGAAAGTTCAACCCTCATCTTGGCATCGAGAGATAAATTACTTGGGTCATCCAAACCATCCTTTTACCTCAAATTCCTCTCGGCTGAGGGCATCTAAATATTTACAACCAACAACTTGAGAATAAGGGAAGTTCCCTCCTCATCCTGGCAGTGAGAGAAAGTGTACTTTTGAGTCCCTGAGACCAGGGCACTGAAATGTTGCAAAGTGGATGAATCTGAATGGCCAAGGATAAATCAGAGCAGTTCAAAACTTTCCACTTAAACCAATGGTGGAACTATGAGTATGAATGCTTTGTGGTCCACAGAGATACTGGAGCAGCAAAGATGCACTACAGGACGGATTAAAGTTAAAAAAATAGTAAGCAAAAGGTTGTTGGCTATATTTAAAACACACACAAACGCAGAAATACAAGCTGATAAGCTCATTCCTGGTAAACCATCAGCAGTGGTGTTGGACAGTGAAAAGGCTTCTGATCCCAAGATGAGAATGATACTCTGGCCAGTCATTTTGCTGATGTTTGTAGGAAACTCTTTGCTAAAACGTATCTTTTACCACCATATTGTTCACAGAGTAAAAGGGAAAAAAGGTGCAAATGGGAAGTGCGTGTGCAGAGAGAGAGAGAGAGAGAGAGAGAAAAGAACACTGGCAGATGAAAAGTATACAGAAAGAGAGGTGTTTCACATTTTCCTCATTATATGATCAAACCAGTCCGTTACACGTTATTATTTCTTGACCTTTGTGTTGCTGAATGCCATTCTTGGTTCCAGAGGCTGAATTTTGGCAGTAAATACTATATCTTCATTCATGCATCATTCTATCAAAGATACACCACTGACGGAACTCAAATGCCGCACTTAAAGATGAAAAATTTAAATTAGTTATTGTTTCAGAGGTGTGTTTCAGATTTTGCCAATCTCTCTCTCTCTCTCTCTCTCTCTCTCTCTCTCTCTCTCTCTCTCTCTCTCTCTCTCTCTCTCTCTCTCTCTTAAATTGGACATAGATACATCTTTGGCAGTTCATCAACCATAACCTCAGTTAAACACAAATTGTCGATCGTTCCATTTCTACTTGCTGTGTTGGGTTTATGGTTGAACCTGTAGAGAAAACAGCTTAGGTGAACTACTTAATTATGTAAGTTTCTTCCGTCCCTACTAGTGTTAAGGGGCTCTAACAATAGCTTTAGTTTTCTGTAAAAGAAAACTTTTGAGAGATGGCTAATTGTCTGTCCGTCCGCACTTTTTCTGTCCGCCCTCAGATCTTAAAAACTACTGAGGCTAGACGGCTCCAAATTGATATGTTGATCACCCACCCTCCAATTATCAAACATACCAAATTGCAGCCCTCTAGCCTCAATAGTTTTTATTTTATTTAAGGTTAAAGTTAGCCATATTCGTGCGTCTGGCACCGCTATGGGTGCCAACAACACGTGCCACTACCGGGCCGTGGCTGATATTTTCATAGGGCGCGGCTGACAGTTTCATGAGCCTTGGCTGAGAGTTTAATACAGCATTATACGCTGTGCAGAAAACTCGATTGCGCCAAAGAAACTTCGGAGCATTTTTACTTGTTTTCTTGTTGGTGATGCAGGCATCTTAAGCACTAGCCCAAGATCGATCCTGCGGGAGAGTAGCGACACCAATACTGTTTCCTAGTGCCTCAGTAAACTCAAACTGAACTATTTATCTGGTGGTTAGTTGCCTGTGGTAGATCGCCACCCGGGTGAAGGATGGCGGTGGGCTAACAACCTCATCCCAAAATGCCTCGTGTGAATGGCAATGTTAATCTGGGAGCTGTTTTTCTTTTACGGTTGCGTATGTTTACTCTCTCTCTCTCTCTCTCTCTCTCTCTCTCTCTCTCTCTCTCTCTCTCTCTCTCCACGTCGGTTTAACGCGCAAGGAAATGAAAACTTTCCCTCTTCCTCTTCTTCTTCTATTTCATCATCATCATCATCTTCATCTTTTTCTTCATCTACTTCTTCTTCTCCATCTTCGTCTACTTCTTCTCCCTCTTCTTCTACTTCTTCTGCATCTTTTCCATCTTCATCTACTTCTTCTTCTTCTCCCTCTTCTCCTACTTCTTCTTCTGCATCTTCTTCTTCTTCTTCTTCTTCTCCTCCTCCCTCTTCCGCTTCTTCTTCTTCTTCTCCTCCCTCTTCTTCTTCTTCTCCCTCTTCTTCCTCTTCTTCTTGGGCGGTGTGCATATTCCAGCCTCGACACCAAATAGAACCACAAAATTTGAATAACAATTTCCCGTTCAATATGGCAACTCGCGACTCAAAGGAATTCAGGAATATGCAAATTTTGGTCGGCGCACAATTGATCATAAATTCTTGAAGAGCAGAGAGCCAAAATACGAATACGAATGTGTGGTTTCTCTCTGCATGTCTGTCTCTCTGTCTGCGGCACCTCGTTACTAACGCTTGTTACGAACAAAAAAAAACCTTGCTCGCCAACTCGGCAGTTTAACAGGAGAGCAAATGGGAATGTAGTGAGATAAAACTTAAAGATAGGTTTAATTCATGCGTCGAAATGATCAACTAGAACACAACCTATGTACAGACACACACAAACACACACACACACACATATAATATATATATATATATATATATATATATATATATATATATATATATATATATATATATATATATATTACTAACTGGACCTCATTGAAGCTAGATGGTATCTAACAGAGATATTTATTCAAAAAAAGTTACAAGCTTTCCAGGACTAACAGTCCCCATTGTCAAGCATCCGTCGAGGTTCCTGTTAGTAATTGTATTAATGCACAGGTAATTGTGTTAGTGATAATATATATATATATATATATATACATATATATATATATATATATATATATATATATACTGTATATATATAATGATGAATCTTGGATTAACCTCTTGTGAGCAACACTAGCCACTTTACATCTGCACAGGTAATCCGTTTATCTAACAGCTTATAATATGTCAACTGTAGGTTATGTTCAAAGTAATTTACAGCCACTCGCCCATCGGCATTGGCCTATAATTGCACAGCCCAAAATATGTCTAAATGTTGTCTTTATTCTTTAGAATACCTAGTAAACAAGATGCACTCTTCTTGGTACAATTGATGTCAAATCCAGAAGTCGCCTGTAATTTGCCCTGTGCACCTCCTCTTAGTAAAGAACCAACTGGTTACCTAGCAACGGGACCTACAGCTGATTGTGGAATCCGAACCACATTATGACGAGAAATGAATTCCTCTTATTCTTCATTGGCCAGGCGGAGAGTCGAACGCTGGGCCAACAGCGTGCTAGCCGAGAGCTCTACCCACCCTTCCAGTGAAGAACTAGGTGTGATGGTGCCACTCTAAAAGTCCACCTGTTGGGGTGATGCATTTAATTTCTAGGAGTTTTGCATTTTGAATGTTGTGTAAAAGAGCATCAGTTTGAATAGTATCAAGACAGTTTGAAATCTGGTCTGCTGGTATAGTGGTTAGCGTCGTGGCATGCCACTCAGATGTTGCGGGTTTGAGTCTCCCCCAGGGCGATGAATAAAAATCACTGGCTCTGTATCACGATCAGTTACTGCTGCAGTGTAGGTTCGGCTGCGGTGGGAGGTTGAAACCAACATTCTTTGGAAGCTTCAAGAATTTCAGGTCGTTAGCCCCTTTGGTGTGCTTGTTTCATCTGCTGAAATAATGATAATAATAATAATAATATAATAATAATAATAATCAAACTTATAATGGAAGTGATGAAGAGAGAATAATTACTCTTTTGTGCTTAATACACAGGTAGATTTTCAGAACCAGGCAAAATATAATGATAGAGCCTGTACTTAAAATTTGAAAGCGATAAAACTCAAGCATAAGCTGCTGGGGCCACTGGAGACACGTGTTAGATTGTATGCTTTTTTTTTTTTTTTTTGCCTTTTTTTTTCTAACTGTATCTCCATTATCACAAGTATTCCACATCTGTGATGGTGTCTGGTACATTTTCAAACTCATTCCTCCGCCTATTCTCCATCAAGAAGTCTGTCAACATCCGGAGAACCTGCCAGTCTACCACTCTCTATCTGGTCCAAGTTATCCAGTTTCCATGACAGTCCTTCCATCAGTCTAGTGTCGTTGAAAGTGGAAGTTCTCTACTAAAACGAAGGGTAGGGGGCAAAGGGTACTAAAAGAACACATCCAATGAACAGTCTGCAAAGCCAAGTATGGTACCAAACAAATGAGGCACAGTAAAAGCAGTGGTGACCAACTGCAGTTCGTCTAAACAATTTGATCACTGAAAAGTTTAGATCTAAACTCTTGAGAAGAATTTCAGGAATCTTCCAAAATCGGTGATATAAGCACACAGAAAAAAGACTTCAAACTGCTTAGTCCAGCAAACATTGGATTACAACATTAATTCATTACGTGTGTTGCCTTTGCATTCAAGATTCTGGAAAGTAGAGATTGTTTGACTCCCAGCTTGACATCTGGAATGGCAGCTATAGTCTATGCAAATGAAAATGTTTGGTTTTTGGAATTTTCACAAGGAAAGTTTAAAAAAAAAAAAACTCCATGGTGGGGTAATTAGGACACCAGGGAACTTCTGGGATCATAGCAAGGTAAAAAGAGGGAATAAAAACAGTAAATGTTTGGAAATGGAAATCAGAGTAATAGTGAAGGAGAAAGTGAGGTTATTTATGGTACAGTTGTATGACAAAAGAGATCAGGCGCAGGCAATCAGGAAGATGGATAGGGTAGCCAGGAAGTGATAGGGAAAAGTTGGCAAGTAATTTTAGTGGAAGGGGAAGGTGAACAAACACTTCAAGAAGGATTAAAAGCTGTTCTACAGGTAAATAGATCCAGAGAGAATTGTTTATGTACAGTGAATCTTAAATATTACATTTAAATGGAGAGATGCCATCTGAAGTGGAAGCAGTGAAAGCTTTGTTGGATGTGGAAGATACAAAATGGCAGAGCTGAATGACCTAAGAATGCAAAGGGTGGCTTCAGATTTAAGAATGCGCTGTAGGCATTACTAAAGGCTCCTTGCAGCGTCCCTAGCTGCAACCCCTTCGTTTCCTTTTACTGTACCTCTGTTCGTATTCTCTTCCTTATGTCTTGCTTTCTACCCTCTTCTATCAGTTGTTTCATAGTACAACTGCTTTGAGGTTTTCCTCCTGTTACACCTTTGGGGATGACCGCAAAAACATAAACAAAAGACTGTAAGTGTCATGAAGATAATGACCTCCAAGAAATATTAGTCCTAGATAACGACCCCCGAAAACCCTTGGGGGTCACAATCTAGGAAAGATCCCTGTAGATATAAAGATAATGCCCCCAAGAAATATTAGTCCTAGATAACTACCACCCGAACTTTGTTTGGGGTCACTATCTAGGAAAGAGCCCTGTAAATATCATAAAGATAACGACCCCAAAGAAATGTTAGTCCTAGATAACGACCCACGAAAACCCTTGGGGGTCACTATCTAGGAAAGAGCCCTGTAAGTATCATAAAGATAATGAACCCCAAGAAATATTATTCCTAGATAACCGCCCAGATCCCAGTGTGGATTTAAACAAGGAAGAGAGTCGGCTATATGAAGAAACTATGTGAAAAATATGAAAGTGAAGAGAAAAGCTGTACCCGTCATAAATGCATCTCGAAAAAGCTTATGATAAAATCTATAGGGCATTGTGGATGGTGTTTGGAACAGATAGCATAGAAGATAATTTGTTTAGTGCAATTAAAAGTTTCTCTAGTGTATGCTAGGCATGTATTAGATTATGTAGATGGGAAATTATTAAAAGAAAGCGTGCAATATTCTCCATGGTTTTTGTTTTCTGCAAAAGAAAACTCTTGTGCCGGCTTCGTCCGCACTTTTCCTGTCTGCCCTCAGATCTCAAAGGCTACGAAGGCTAAAGGGCTGCAAATTGGTATGTTGATCATCCACACTCCAATCGTCAAACATACCAAATTGCAGCCCTCTAGCCTAAGTATTTTTTATTTTATTTAAGGTTAAAGTTAGCCATAATCGTGCTTCTGGCAACGTTATAGGATAGGCCACCACCGAGCCGTGGTTAAAGTTTCATGGGCCGCGGCTCATACAGCATTATACCGAGACCACCGAAAGATAGATCTACTTTCGGTGACCTTGATTATGCGCTGTAGTGGCTGTACAGAAAACTCGATTGTGCCGAAGAAACTTCGGCGCATTTTTTACTTGTTCAATCTTTTCACGGATGGAGTATTGATACTGGGAGTTGGAATATAAAAGTTGGGAATAGAATATGGATTAGTTAATGTTTGCAGATTATTATATGCAGTGCTGGCTGAGTATAGTAAGGAGAAACCGCAGAAGCTAGTAAAAGAGTTTGAAAGTGTTTTACAAGACAACGAATTTGAGAGTAAATGTAAGCAGTGATAAGGTTTTCAGAATCAGTGGAAACCAGAAAGTGTGGATGCTGAAATGGAATGAAAGGAAACGATTGGGATGAAAAGAATTGACTACTCGACATAGGCAGCACAGTAGGACTGAAAGGATTAGAAATGTGGAGATGTGCAGGAGTGTTGAGAAGATCAGCACAGGCGAAAGGATGAGTCAGGATGATTTGTGTTGGGTAGGTCATGTGAAAAGAGTGGCCGGTTATAGGTTGGTGGCAGAAGATTATGGAAGTGTTAGGATGGAAGAAGAGAGGAAGACCTAGAAGGGACTGGATAGACTGTGTGAAAGAGGTGCTGGAAAGGAAATGGGTATAATATCAGAGAAGTGAAGTATTGCACAGGATCTAAGTGAATTGTGTTGTGGCATAATGGGAGCTCAGTTGGCTGTTCACGAGGCAGTTAAACCCCCATGATTCAGCAGTTAAAGTATGAATGGCTTAATATTTAAGAAATCTTGGTCTTGTAGTCCAACGATTAGGAGTTTTGGCACCCCCCACCCCTGGGCGAGAGTTCTAGGACCCGAGTCCCAAATCAACAATAACATTACGTAAGCCATCCTCTCTAATAGGTAAGGGCTCAGTTTATTATATATATATATATATATATATATATATATATATATATATATATATATATATATATATATATATATATATATATTTGCACTACATAATACATAATCTAAGGGTTATGTGCTCCACGTGCAACTCTCGCCCAATCTTGAACAATAACATTCAGAGCAGCATACTGCGCTTGATATGATGCCGTCGTTATTCATAGTAAAGATACAACAGTCTTTAAATAAGGGCCTGCTTCTTCTTTGACTTTGTTTAACATAAATAAAAGTAAATAAATCAGCTACTGCTGGAAGGTGTAGCTATTCACCCAGTAGTAAGATTCCAAGCAGTGGAATCTGGTAAGCTTCGCTTCGTAGACTTTATTTGTAAAGCATATGGTAACTTAAGCTTAAGCTGGACGATCCCTTTGTTAACCATGCGGCCCCTAGCTGCAGCCCCTTTCATTCCTTTTACTGTACATTCGTTCACATTCTCCTTCTTCCATCTGACTTTCCACCCTCTCTAACAATTGTTTCGTAGTGCAGCTGCGAGGTTTCCCTCCTGTTACACCTTTCAAATCTTCTTAATCTCAATTTCCCTTTATCAGTTATGAAAGCCCTCACAGATCCCAGCGCTTATCCTTCGGCCTAAATGCTATATTCTGTTATGTGAAGCTGGACGAAAATACTTCCAAACGCCCACTGTTCTTATGGACAAGCTCTTAATGAGACATTTGTTTAGAAGAATCCACTGAGCCCTAGAACAAATTAATGTGCACGCTTAAGCATACATAATGCAAACTTGAACGTGGAGTGGCCCCAGAAGTTCAGTTTGTCACGTATAAGCCCTCGATTAAAGACACTCAATTTGGAGGGTGCGTTTACTAATTGCAGGTATATGACACTGTCTTGCACGCCTAGAAAGCTGTATGGGATGGTTTTGATTATAAACTTCAGAAGTTCCAATGAAAATGCAGTGCATTACTACCCTAATACTATTCTTCTTGCATGTTAATACTTTTTTATCAGTTTATATAATTAATTTATTATTATTTTTTTTTATAATGGGATCTCTTCTTTCTGTATTTCACTTTACTTCTTCTCACTTCTTCCTAGTGAACGCCTTAATATTCTTTGGAAGCTTGAATTTCAAGTCAGTGGCCCCTATGGTGGGCCTGTTCTATATGAATAGGTTTCATCTACTGAATAATAATAATAATAATAATAATAATAATAATAATAATAATAATAATAATAAATATACAAGTCAGTGGCCCCTTTGGTGGCCTTGTTCCATATAAATAGGTTTCATCTACTGAATAATATAATAATAATAATAATAATAATAATAATAATAATAATAATAATAATAATAATAATAATAATAATATACAAGTTAGTGGCCACTTTGGTGGGCTTGTTCCATATGAATAGGTTTCACTTACTGAATAATAATAATAATAATAATAAATCAGGTTTTTGTGAGCGACCCGCCACGCTGTCGAACTTGAATAGCGCGATTATATGTTTCAATTAAAGTACTCGAAAGCTTACAGTTTTATTTTAATTACACGTCCATTTACTAAACACCTGGAAATTCGCAGACCCTACACGTACAAGAGTAATTTCTGGAGCAAGGGTACTTGATGTCTTCATCTTTCCTGACTCTCGGGGAGCGAGGAAGGAGGAGGAGGAGGGGGAGAAGTGGGAGGGGAGGAGGAGGAGGAGGGGGGAGAAGTGGGAGGGGGGAGGGGAGGAGGAGGGGAAGGGGGAGGAACGCGTGATAAATAAGTATCTCTTGTTTTTGTTTAATGAAATATCAACTTTAAGCTCGGTCCTCTCCTTTATGAAGAACGTGATCATGTTTTCTTAAAAATAAAAAAAAAAAGTAAAAATAAAAAAAGAACGCTGAAAGAAGAAAATATATTTTTGGACGAGAGTTTGAAGAGAGTGGCGTTACACCGACGGACGCTTTTCGTTCTTCATCCTTTTTTTTTATCTTCCTGTTCTTCTTCTTCTTTTTCTTTCTTCTTCTTCTTTTTCTTCTTCTTCTTCTTCTTCTAATATCATTAGTGAAGGCCTCCAGGGCCTGAAAATCCTCCCGTACGGTGCGTCCTTGCTTCATTTTTACAGGCCCCAGTGTGCTTTGCAAACTTCCTTGATTATCTGTATCCGATAAACGTTATGCTTCAAGTGCGAATGTTTTCTTCCTCTTTCCCCAAAAGGTGAATCAAAGGTCTTTGCAGTGTCCCTTCGGCCCTTAGCTGCAACCCCTTTCATTCCTTTTCCTGTACCTTCTTCCATATTCTCTTTCTTCCATCTGACTTTCCACCTTCTCCAACAATTGATTCGTAGTACAACTGCGAGGTTTTCCTCCTGTTACACCTTTCAGACCTTTTTTTACTGTCAATTTCAGTTCCAGCGCTGATTGACCTCATAGGTCACAGGGCTTGGCTTTTGGCCTTAAACCTGTATTCTGTTCTAATCTTCTCTCAAAAGGTGAATGGATTAAGTTCTAAGTGTTCCGTTTGTCTCATGGTTTCTCTCCATTCACTGCTGTCTTGACATATAATGTTAGGGATCTTATGATAAATACAGTATGTTGCTGGAAATTTACGGAATGCATGTGCACATGCAAATGGTTATTCTAATACACACACACACACACATACAATATGTATATATATTGCCAGAAGTATTGATAAATACTGCTCTCCTCCATTTGGAAGAGACAGTCTGAGCCCAAGGAGACAAGCCTGCCAATCCTTGTTTTTCCAGTTTGAAATTAACAATAGATTCATCAGGGTCCAAAGCACCCTTCCTTTATACTCCTCCTACGCCTTGCTAAAGCGTCATTCTAAACTGCCTTTATGATCTGCTGGCCAAAGATGTTCCATTTCAGATAATGCCTTGTCTCTGGGATAAGCACAATGATGTATAACAGTCTCCCAGTGAACTCTCTCATCTGACATGCCCGAGGCACTGAAAGCTGGCATTTTGAGGAGGGTATAAAAGGCCAGGGGAGGGGGGCAAGCACCACTTTAGTTATGTGCTGCTGAATAGCAAAAGCCCGTTCCAGCACAAGGCTGGCTAAATCTAAATCCATCCATCCAAGCTCCAGAGATGCAGACCGGACACTAAAGAGGAGGCATGCATCTTGTGGCTTCCCCAAAACTCCTTTGTTCCAACCAGGGGCCTCCTTATCCAAAGCCTCTGTGAGTGTACAATAAGAAGTCCCATTGATAGAGACTTTATTGAGGTTGATGCACGAATTCCCCACTCAGCATTTAAGGTAAAGTCTGATTAGAAGGTTCTTCGTTCCATTCTTTTGTTCTTTTTCTCATTGCCATCCCTTTCCTTTCAATGTTCTAAGACCCGTTGATTCATTGTCAATATAAATCATCAGAATTAACAAGTAAATTGCCTGATCATAAATTGACATCACACTCCTTGAGTCTTCCGCAATCTCCTTGTGTACGGTTAGATTTTGTTCTAATTTACAGAGTGTTAATGTGCCCTTTCTCCATGTCTACAGAAAGGCTGCAAATACCACTGTATCTTCCAAAGCTCCACTATGTCCACAGGCAAAAGTGCTTTTTACATCCCATCGTGGATCAAAACATCTTTGTAAAATCTCAGATGGACAAGGAGAAGCTTGCTTTCAATGGATACATACACCGACATCAGCGATCCAGAAATCATAACCATTATTTCCACCGTGAAGATAAAAACTGTGATGGTTCTGCTACTTTTGGGGGTGTGTCCCTTTTCAATACCAGTGGTGGCTCAGTATCATAAGGCAAAGCACACAAATCATCCACCGACAGAATTGAAATCAAGGTCTAAAATTTCAATTGCGATACCTGCCACAATTGTCCAAGAGGTTCGACGGACAGTAAATATTAGTGACTCAGTAGAAATGCCTTCCACAACTGCTATGAAACATCATTGTTTGGCACTCCAGTTGTTTAACTCTTGTGTCAGTTAACAACACAAGTGCCAAGAGCAAGTGTGAATGGCTATGTGTAATTTACTCTTCTGATTAGATGTAAATACATGTGATTAATTAAGTTCTAGAATTTCTCAACTGAGTTCTTTCTAACATTGAGATCTCCCTTAACATACAATTTTCTTGTTCTGTGAGTGTTGATCCCCAATCAGAATCAGCGATGCCAAGGTAAGAGTAACAGATCAATCAACATTCATAACAATATATGTATATGTATATATATATATATATATATATATATATATATATATATAGAAATGGATCTATGTATGTGTGTGTGTATGTTTCAGCATAGCTCTGAAATACATTGAGCAGTTTCAACCAAACCTTGGGGTCGGGTGGGAAGGGGAGTAAAAATAACCAAAAATGACAGACGTTAATGTCTAATCCATAGTTTTCAAGGTCGCTGAGATGAATAGTGACACTCCCAATGCCCTTTAAGTTCAAGTTCAGCCCCAATAGGAAGGGGGGTGTGGGGAGGGGTGGAAAGGGGGTGACATGTAAAAATAACCAAAAATTACCGATATTAGTGTCTAATCCATAGTTTTCAAGGTCGCTGAGATGAATAGTGATACTCCTGATCCCCTCAAGTCCAAGTTCAGCCCCAATAGGGAGGGGTGTAGGAAGGGGGTGACATGTAAAAATAACCGAAAACAACAGATATTAGTGTCTAATCCATAGTTTTTGAGGTCGCTGCGATGAATAGTGACACTCCTGATACCCTTTAAGTCCAAGTTCATCCCCAATAGGCAGGGGTGTGAGAAGGGGTGAAAAATAAAATGTAAAAAATGACAGATATTAGTGTCTAATCCATAGTTTTCGAGGTTTTTGAGATGAATAGTGACACTCCCATTGCTCTTTAAGTCCAAGTTCAGCACTGATAGGAATGGGGGGTGAGAAGGGGTGAAATATAAAATGTCAAAAATACTGGGCAATGTAACTGAAGCAAGTATCTTAACAGGAAAGGGAGAGGAAGTGAGAGAGAGAGAGAGTAGAGGGGTGTTGGGAGGAGAAAGAGGGAAAGAGTGAGAGAGAGTTGGGGGGAGAGAGAGAGAGACAGTTTATCGGTTTTCATTCAGAGTTATCCCAGGCAGTGCCGGGTTAGTCAGCTAGTGTATGTATATATATAACATATATATATATACTGTATATATATATATATACATACAGTATATAATATAATATATATATATATATATATATATATATATATATATATATATATATATACATACAGTATATAATATATATATATATATATATATATATATATACATATACTGTATATAGTGTGTGTGTGTGTGCCCTTAATTGTGAGATGAAATTTTGCCACCTTTCTCCATCATGTGGCTTTTGTTTCTATTGTGTATCGGTTAATATTTATTCAATTCATTCTGCCCGTTTGAAGAACTCTGAGCATTTGTCAAAACTGGTTTCAAAAATGGGAAATTTGAAATTTTGTTTGAACAAGGTGCTATAAAACTGACACAGGATGGGAGGGAATAGACCCCCTAAGGACCAAATGCCCCCCTAAAAAAGGAAACAATGTTTAAGCCTCCCCTGTGGTTAACAAATGATAGTCATCAACCACTCAACAATGACCACATTGACTTCAGAATATAGCAACAGTTTAAAGATGAGAGGGTCTGAGGAGTGAGAAATAGAGTATCTTCCACTTTCTTTGATATATGGTCGAAGAGAATAGCAACCCTAATGGCAAGTGTTGGTTCGCTGGTATAGCGGTTAGTACCATGGCATGCCACCCAGATGTCGCGGGTTCGCATCTCCCCCAGGGCAGTGAAAAATCAATGGCTCTGTATCCTGATCAGTTACTGCTGCAGTGTGGGGTCTGCTGCGGTGGGAGGTTGGAACCAGCATTCTTTGGAAGCTTAAAGAATTTCAAGTCAATGGCCCCTTTGGTGTTCTTGTTCCACTGAAATTTGATAAAATAATGGCAAGTGATGCGGAATACGAGATAAGAGTGCCTTCCACTGACTCAGTGACACAGAAGGAAAGTGGTGGAAGGCAAAGCAAATAAACTAAAAATATAAAAGGATTGATGACTGGGGCAGACCCGTTTGCTAATACTAATGATGTAAAGTTCCCCCTGTGTAGGTGAAGACAGTCGTCCACCACAATAATATTATCAGCAAACAAGCAGCAGTCTGATGCTAATGCTCTAAGAAGCAAGAGCCCCGTAGGACGGGTAGTTCCGTCAGTGCAACCCCTTCATTCCTTTTACTGCACCTCCATTCATATTCTTTCTTCTATCTTACTCTCTCCACCCTCTTCTAACAATTGTTTCATAGTGCAACTGCGAGGTTTTCCTCCTGTTACACCGTCATAACCTTTTGCTCTCAATTTTCCTTTCAGCGCTGAATAACCACATAGAGCCTAGCACTTGGCCTTTGGCCATAATTCTATATTCCAATCTAAGGAGCATGAGAGAAGAGCACCTCCCGCCTTCTAAGTGACAGAAGAAAAGTACAAAGGAAAAAAGATAGAGAAAAGTAAGAACAACAAACTAAGAACAGAGAGAGACCCTCATTTGCTATTTTTACATGCTTTTATTTAACTTGACTTCTGCATCAGCCTGTTTGGGTCAAAACTTGTAACTCAATTTTTTACCTATTCCCTTTGTCCGATGGACTTGAAATTTTGCATGGTTACTCAATCCCGGTGACAATACAACCTTACACGATCAGTAGGTCAGCAGTGACCTCTAGTGACCCTACAGTGAACTCTCCCAGTATCTCAGGATTTGTATGAAAATCTTCGGATTTTTCATACCTTCTTTGACTCAGTAGACTTGAATAACTCTCTGGATTTTTCAAACCTATCTTTGGCTCATGTTTTAAAAATTTTGTTGTGACTGCTTAAGTCTTTTGCTGTTGGAACCTCCTCTCTCTCTCCTGCGAGTCGTCCAATGACAGAAACGGCGACGAAGTCGTTACGACCCGATGGTTGACATTGCCCGGCTGCTGCGAGGCTGTGCAACAACAGCAGCTGCAGCAGCAGCTAGGCATGTTTTCAGGGATTAAAGGGCGATGCACTTTATGGAGATTAGGGGCTGAGGTGGAGAGGAGGGCGGAGAGAGGGAAAGGGATCTGGGTCTTCCTTAAAGAGAAGAAGAAGGAGGAGAAGAAGAAGGAGTTGGAGGAGAAGAAGAAGAAGAAGAAGAAGAAGAGAAGGAAGAGGAGGAGGAGGAGGAGGAGAAGGAGAAGGAGAAGAAGGAGAAAGAAGAGAGTACTGCAGGTGACATGGGATGACGGGAAAAGTTTTCAGAAGACGATAATAAACATGAACAGACTAGAGAGAGAGAGATTGAGGGAGAGAGCGAGAGATTGAGGGAGAGACAGAGAGAAAGAAAGAAAGAGATAGAGAGAGAGAGATTGATGGAGAGAGAAAGAAAGAAAGATAGAGAGAGAGAGATTGATGGAGAGAGAAAGAGCGAGAGAGGTTGAGGGAGAGAAAGAGAGAGAGAAATGATAGAGAGAGAGAGAATGACACAGAGAGAGAGAGATTGGGATTCCATCAGTCGTGGCATCTGTGTAGAGAGAGAGAGAGAGAGAGAGACAATTCCACGACAATTGTCGTGAGGAGAGAAAATCAGGCCGGAGGTGAAAGTAAATCACGATTTTCTCCGAAAGATATTGGTTGAAAAATCGACCTGGGGAGAAAAAAATAAATAAAAAAGAAGAAGCAGTAGTGATTGCGTCGCGTTTCTTATCGCGCAGGCAAAGTCTATCTTTCGCCATTTGTGAAAAAAAAAGGGGAGAGAAATAAACTTGAACACTGACTTTGAAGGTGATGATAATGACGGAGGATGACAGAGGTGCAAATGGTTTTGGAGCTGGTGTTCGTGGTGATGGTTAGGTGAGGTGCTAGCTGGCTGGCCCCGGAGTGAGCATCATCGATCCTTACTCTCCCCCGGGACGCAGTTGGGGAGGGGGGGGGGTTAAAAGCCCGCATCTCTTATTCACAGCCAGCACAGTCCATGGGAGGGAGGAAGTAGAGAAGCAGAGAGAGAGAGAGAGAGAGAGAGAATTTGTCTGTGGGGAAGGGGGATGGAGGTCTCCCTGTTATGGGGTTGGGTAGCAGGGTGACAGACGGGAGCGGAACAGATATGTGCAGATTCATATATGTTTAAAGACACGTCCATTTGAATGTTGATGATACATATTTATTGCGCCTCTGGCAAGGGTACATATATATATATATATATATATATATATATATATATATATATATATATATATATATATATATATACATCTGAAGGAATGTTATCATCTCATTATGCCTCTCTGAACTATAACCATTCCTCAGGAATAAATGGTTTTTTTTTGGAAATAGCTCATATTTCTGGAGCTCAGCTTCTCAGAGAACAGAGTTCAGTCTCTTGAACAACCTATTGTGACCACAGCAGTGATTTTTGCACCTTGTAGTTAATCGACTCTGGTGGATTGTAGCTTGGGTAAACAAGGGCAAGGATTAACAGCATTTATATAAGTATACATATATTTACATATATTCAGATATATATAAATATATATGTAATGTATATATATTTGTTTATATTTATATTTATAATTTATACATATACATATATACTTAGTATGCATAGTTGGTTGCAGTTTATTGTGCATGGTTACTTGAATAACAAATGACTGACTATTCTGTCTTCCTATTTATTTTTGTTACTTACTATAGGGCAAACAGTCTTCACTTCTGGGGCAGAAGTGATAACCATCTTGAAACGATTCCTTTCATTTTTGGGTATTTCAAGTTTTCAAAAATACTGATGTATGTTTTTTTTTTTATTTTTCAGTTTGTATGTGATTTGGAATCTGTGACATCATACTTTATTAAAATTGTGTGCATTATATATATACATATATACATATATATATATATATATATATATATATATTATATATATATATATATATATAGAATATATTTATAAGTGCAATCGGCAAGTAGGCCTCTCCAAAGAGAAAAAATAAAGCCTTCTCCGTGTAAAGCACCATCAAACTCTCTCTCTCTCTCTCTCTCTCTCTCTCTCTCTCTCTCTCTCTCTCTCTCTCTCTCTCTCTCTCTCTCTCTCTCTCTCTCTTTGTCCTGAAATAATGTAAAATGTTTTCTGTGTGTGTGTCCTGGAGTAGTGTAAAACGTTCTCGCTCTCTCTCTCTCTCTCTCTCTCTCTCTCTCTCTCTCTCTCTCTCTCTCTCTCTCTCTCTTTGGCCTGAAATAATTTAAAATGTTCTCTCTCTCTCTCTCTCTCTCTCTCTCTCTCTCTCTCTCTCTCTCTCTCTCTCTCTCTCTCTCTGTCCTGAACTAATATAAAATGTTTTAGCCCAGCCTGGTTATGGACGAGGTACATACCGAAAGCTCCCGGTAATGGACACAAATATAGAAAAAAAAAATTAATATTTCAAGTCCAGAAGTGGACAGAGTTTACCCTAAGATAGGGTTAACAAAAATAATGACATTCGAGTTATGCAGTCTTAAGTCGTTCAAAAGAAACCTACAGTATACGCACACACATATACATACTGTATATATATATATATATATATATATATATATATATATATATATATATATATATATATATATATATATATATATATGTATATATATATATATATATATATATATATATGTGTGTATATATATATATATATATATATATATATATATATATATATATATATATATTTATATTTATACAGTATATATATAGATGTACATATATAAATTTGTGTATGTATATATGTGTGTGTGATACAGTAAGATTGTGAAACTAGGGATTTCACGAAACCCCTGAAATCTTCAGGGAATTCGTGAAATCACCAATTCACCTAGGGACATGTGTTCCCCCACAGGGGCTAGTACTCAACACGGCGAAACAGTGTAGTAAATGAATCACTGTTTCGCCGTGTCTAGTACTGTCCCCTGGGATATAAAATTTTCCTCAGCGAATTGGTCATTTCACAGATTACCTGGGAACTTCTTGTGAAATCCTTGAACTTCACATATTTACTGTAACTACAGTATATATATATATATATATATATATATATATATATATATATATATATATATATATATATATATATATATATATATTCATATTACACTGTGGTGTTACGGTAAAAGACATTCATATATATATATATATATATATATATATATATATATATAATTGTATATATATATACACTATTTATATATATATTTTGTCATTCGGAACCTATGACTAAATTCTTTCTTAAGCGGCATTTATGTGTTTATATCTGCGTACATCTGGTTGTGTTTAAATATAACATCGACCAGTCAAGCCCCTATGCAAGCCGTTGGCTGCCTTTTTGAATTTATGGCCAGTGCTGATTTAGAATCCATACATTCTGTCCGCCCTCAGACCTTAAAAACTACTGAGGCTAGAGGGCTGCAAATTGGTATGTTGATCATCCACCCTCTAATCATCAGACATACCAAACTGCAGCCCTCTAGCCTCAGTAGCTTTTATTTTATTCAAGGTTTAAGTTAGCCTTGATCGTACGTTTGGCACCGCTATAGGTGCCAACAACGCAGACCACCAGCGGGCCGTGGGTGAAAGTTTCATGGGACGCGGCTGAGAGTTTCATGGGCCGTGGCTGAGAATTTCATACAGCATCATACTCTGTATAGAAAACTCGATTGCGCGGAGGAAACTTCGGCACATTTTTTACTTTTTTTTATGTGGTTTACACCCAATAATCTCTGAAAAAATTATCCACCGTCAGTTTCTGGCTTCTCGTCTTTTTAAGAGCATTCTGGATGAATTTCTCTTTTTCGATTATAAGACCACATAAAATCCCAAAATAAATATTTTCAATGGCATCCCAAAGCCAAAATTCCATATGAAAATATTAGCTACTTGTCTCTTTGTGATATTAGGCACAAGAGATCATCATCTCTTGCCATAACTTCAAAAATGAACCACATTTGACCACACTTCTCAGCAGAATCATCAATATCTAATTACAATAAAAAAGTTAGGATAACAAAAGCGTATGGTGCAAAGTTATAAACTGTGGGTACCTTTTGAATTTATCTTCCTGGGTACGTTTGAATTGATCTTCCTGCGAGACTATGCGAAAATGTGACTGTGGTATCAAAATCTTCTATTCCGTCTTTTCCTTGCGATAAAAAGCCAAGGAGAACTCACGGACAGGCGTGCTTTGAAAAGGAAAGGATTTGCTAGTCGGGAGATACCGCCAGGAAGTAGAGAAAATAGGGAGGGGGCTAGTAAGCCTCTTTGTTTTGACCCCTTAGTGGGGTAGTGCCGTCAGTGCACCTCACGCGGTGCACTGTAGGCATTACTTAAGGTTATTTGCAACGTCCCTTTGGCCCCTAGCTGCAACCCCTTTCGTTCCTTTTACTGTACCTCCGTTCGTAATCTCTTTCTTCCATCTTGCTACTTGCTATCCACCCTCTCCTAACAATTGTTTCAAAGTGCAACTGGAAGGTTTACCTCCTCTCACACCTTTCAAACCTTTTTACTCTCAATTTCCCTTTCCACCCTGAATGACCTCATAGGTCCCAGCGCTTGGCCCTTGGCCTAAATTCTATGTTCCTTCCTTCCTCTTTGCTTTGAGGAAAGAGGGCTGGGAATGAAGAAAAGATCAAGAAAAAAAGTGATCAGAGGCAGGAAACCCCACCAAAATGTCCATTCTCTCCAGAATTTGCGGTACAGTCCTATCTCTCACAAAACTAGTCAGTCATTACCATATACAGGGCAACTTTTGGAAACAGTTCTTTAAAAATCCACTGGTAACATTTGACGTAATTCTTCTAATTAATAAATAAGCAAATAAAACCAAAACATTAGGTCTTTGGATGACTCATGCAAAGCACCCGCCAGGCCACCTCTTCCACCAGGTTACTCAATAAAACTCAGTAATCCATGGATTACTTTCGCTGCTGCCAAGCTTTGAAATTCTCCACATGTTTCTGTGCTTCCTGATTTGTAAACTTTCTATTAGAGGCAGTTTGTGTATCACAGTCACTGAGATTTAGCTCCTTCGCCCTAGAAAAGGACATTAGATTGCATACCCTTTAGGCCTATGCTCTTTAAAACAAAAACAGAAAATAAACAAGTAAATAATGAGCCAAAGTTTCTTCGGCGCAATCGAGTTTTCTGTGCAGCCGCTACAGCGTATAATCAAGCCCACTGAAAATAGATCTTTCTTTCGGTGGTCTCGGTATAATGCTGTATGAGCCGCGGCCCATGAAACTTTAACCACGGCCCGGTGGTGGCATATCCTATATAATTGCCAGAAGCACGATTATGGCTAACTTTGACCTTCAATAAAATAAAAACTACTGAGGCTAGAAGGCTGCAATTTGGTATGTTTGATGATTGGAGGGTGGATGAGCAACATACCAATTTGCAGCCCTCTAGCCTCAGTAATTTTTAAGATCTGAGGCGGACAGAATAAATTGCGGACGGACAGACAAAGCCGACACAATAGTTTTCTTTTACAGAAAACTAAAAAAAAAAAAAAAAAGGAAAATCATAGCTAGGAAGTTTAGTTAAGAGCCTCCTCCTTAAGGAAGTTTGCTGAAGAGGCCCCTACCTTCCCAGACCTACAGATAAGTCAGAGGGTGACCAAAAGTTTGGAAAATAAGGAAGAAGGTTCCCGAGGTTCCCCGCTGTAGAGCTTGTTTGTCCAAAGTGGAGAGGTAAGACTCCTCCATTTTCGTGGGGAAAGGAAGTTCGATGAAGTTTTAATTACCATTTTCTTGAGCTAAGACTGCGCTCTGCGTTTTAGCTCTTAGCAGATATCTTTATTTTCACGCGAATGCTTCAGAATGTGAACAGTCACTTTTAGCACGGATATTCAGCACGTTTATGTGAATATTTATATAATATGAACAGGAACATTCATCATGATTCCACTGTATGTTTACGCGAATGTTTACCTAGATAAACAGAGTACATTCTTCAGCGTGTTCATGAATGTTGACCTGAGTAAACAGCAACTTCTACCAGCAATCTTCAGTAGGTTTGTGCGAATGTAACTTAAATGAAACGAATAACATTTAGCCGCAATCTTATCAGCGTTTTTGCGAACGTTTACGTGGGTGAGCGAAAAAAAAAACCTCTTGCACATTGCAAACGCAAAGTGCAAAGAACAGTTAAAAGAAAAAGGTCCATTTTGCGAACGGGAGAGACAGACTTAGACGCTGTTTGTAAAAATTCTTTCAGCTCGGAGTAACTGGTGGAGGAAGGGAGGGGAGAAAAGATCTGGAAGATATAATAAAAAAGGGGAAAAGAGCCAAAAGGAGAGGAGGAGGGGGAAGGTGTAGGAGAGAGGGTGAGGGGAGGGGGGGGGAGGTCTCAGGTATATTCATGGAGGAGGGAGCAGCCCCAGACAAGACGGGTAAGGTTACAAAGGCATGAATAGAAACTAAAGCCGGTCGAGCCAAATGAAAAGCCTTCCAGAAGAAGAAGAAGAAGAGGAGGAGGAGGAGAAGGAAGAGGAAGGCTGGAAGGAGGAGGAGGAGGAAGAGGTAAGAGCCACAAACAAGGACGGAGGAGGCGAGAAAAGCCGAGGAAGAGAGAGAGAGAGAGAGAGAGAGGAGTAATTACAAGAAGGTAGAATTTTGTTAAAAGAACTTGGACACGAAAAACGACGTGGCTGTAAACTTTCCTTATGTCATTTCGGATATCGGATACGAGTCTCCTGCAATGGAGGTCAGTGCAAAGCAAGAACACTAATCTTAGTGAAATAAATTTACTGATTGAGTGACTGGTTGCATGCCAGACTGGCGTCACAGGGGCAGAGGTCGTCGGTGCTATAGAGTGGATATTCTCAAATGAATATATTTTCTATTTTACACCAAAGGCCTTTACTCCCTTTTTGCGGGTTTCTGTCAGAAAGATGTAGCCTTCTGGTTTCTCGACGAGTCTTTAGGGGTGCGGATGCAAGCCTTACGCCTCTTTTGTAAGGGAGAGGCCCTGGGTTAGTTTTCGGAATAAGGTCAAGCACTTTAGGCACCTCCCATTAAATTTTCTTATTCCCATGTTGAACTCAGCAGTGAATTATATGAATTGATAGTTACCAGATTATGATAGGTGCAAGTCAAGGTTAAGATGGGCAAAGGGGTGGCACCCTCATCCCATAAAAATTCTGAGAACCGAAGTGTTAATGTCTCCTGAAATCATTTATTCTAAGAAAGGTGCCGAGTAGGATATATGTGTGTGTATGTATATATATATATATATATATATATATATATATATATATATATATATATATATATATATATATATATATATATATATATATATATATATATATATATATATATGTGTGTGTGTGTATATATAGATATATATACATATAAATATATATATATATATATATATATATATATATATATATATATATATATATGATGAGAGAGAGAGAGAGGTTTAATTTACAGTTAGTCTTTATTGCTTTAGAGTTTTAATTTACAGTTAGTCTTTATTGCTTTTTACAAGAATCTGCGTGTGAGAAGCAGTTACACATCAAGAAAGGATTAAGTGAACATTTCTTAGGAAGTTAACAAGAGGCTAATATTTTGATATAAAAATAAATAATAGTCACTAACATAATTTCAAATGTCGATGACCCCGCTCGTTGCGACTCCAGCCAGAATAACGTAAATCAATCAGCCGGTCAGTCGTATAATCATTATTTCGAATTCACACACTTGGAGTGACTGCTTTTGCTGTCATTCCTTCCTATCCCAACTCTAAAAGGGTTCTATGTATCACGGCATTGGACCTCGGTGAATCCGGCGATAATAACAGATAATTGGTAGACTATGAAACATAAGGACACGAATCACAAGGACAGAATTTTCGTGAACCTTTGAGAACAGTGGATGATTCATAAAGGGTATCTCGTAGATGTCCTTGTAGCTGGCATTGATAGTTTAATGAATCCAATAAGAATGGTAAATATTAGACCAGGGCCATCCAACCCCATGGCTTTTGGCCCGTTTGATTTCGAAAGTGGCCCGCTAGAGAAAAATAAGTAAAAGTATGTTTCTCTTTTTTATATACATACATTTCAAGAGCGGCCCTCAGGCTAAACATCTTGACGGCCATGCAATAGACAAATGAAATCCCATGATGATAACAGTATGTATCGCCAGTGCTGAATGTTTTTGAATCCAGTGAGAATATGAATAGATGAATGACCGAAACCTCGCCTCCCCTCCCCCGTCCCTTCCTCTCCGTTAGCCCCGCGTAGAGGAGGAAATTATTATCTCTTTTTTTAGTTTTTGTAAAAGAAAACTATTGTGCTGCCTTTGTCTGTAAGTCCAGACTTTCTGTCCGCCCTCAGATCTTTAAAAACCACTGAGGCTAGAGGGCTGCAAATTGGTATGTTTATCATCCACCCTCCAATCGTCAAACATGGCAAATTGCAGCCATCTAGCCTCAGTAGTTTTTTTATTTTATTTAAGGTAAATTTACCCATAATCGTGCCTCTGGCAACGATATAGGACAGGCCACCACCGGGCCGTGGTTAAATTTTCATGGGCCAAGGCTCTTACAGCTTTATACCGAGACCACCGAAAGATAGATCTATTTTCGGTGGCCTTGATTATACGCTGGACAGAAAACTCGATTGTGCCGAAGACGCTTCGGCGCATTTTTTCACTTTTTTTTTTTTTTTTATGAGTCATTGCCAATGTAATAAGGCGAAAAAAAGAAGGAAAGAGAGAGAGAGAGAGAGAGCGGCGGCCTGTTATATGAATTTTCACAGAAGTGGCCACTTTTGTTTGACACGTTTACTGCTCGTTATAAGCTATAGAGTTTTGGTCCGGCAGTAAAAGGGCCCCTCTGGGGGTTTTCGAAACATATTTTACGAGGTCGTGAGGCGGGATATATTCTTCTTCTCTCCGCAAATCACCTCTTATTTAGACTTGGAAATGAGTTGATGTTCGTCGGCCGGCTCTCGCCTTTTAGAGACGCTGGTTCCTGGGTGGGGAATTTCGGAGGGGGGTTGAAGAATGAGTCGAATGGGGTCCCCGCCCCGACTTTCCGGGAGTGGGTCACTTTCTTGCAGGTTCGCATGTGGACCACTTTTCGTTGTAGGTTCACCAGTGGACCATTATTTACTGCAGGTTCTCCATTGGGCCACTCTTAATTGTAGGTTCACCAGTGGACCGCTATTTACTGCAGAGTCTCCAGTGGGCCACTCTGAATTGTAGGTTCACCAGTGGACCGCTATTTACTGCAGAGTCTCCAGTGGGCCACTCTGAATTGTAGGTTCACCAGTGGACCGCTATTTACTGCAGTGTCTCCAGTGGGCCACTCTTAATTGTAGGTTCACCAGTGGACCGCTATTTACTGCAGAGTCTCCAGTGGGCCACTCTGAATTGTAGGTTCACCAGTGGACCGCTATTTACTGCAGAGTCTCCAGTGGGCCACTCTTAATTGTAGGTTCACCAATGGACCGCTATTTACTGCAGAGTCTCCAGTGGGCCACTCTTAATTGTAGGTTCACCAGTGGACCGCTATTTACTGCAGAGTCTCCAGTAGGCCACTCTTAATTGTAGGTTCACCAGTGGACCGCTATTTACCGCAGAGTCTCCAGTGGGCCACTCTGAATTGTAGGTTCACCAGTGGACCGCTATTTACTGCAGAGTCTCCAGTGGGCCACTCTTAAATGTAGGTTCACCAGTGGACCGCTATTTACTGCAGTCTCCAGTGGGCCACTCTTAATTGTAGGTTCACCAGTGGACCGCTATTTACTGCAGTGTCTCCAGTGGGCCACTCTTAATTGTAGGTTCACCAGTGGACCGCTATTTACTGCAGAGTCTCCAGTGGGCCACTCTTAATTGCAGGTTTTCCAGTGGGCCACTCGCTATTGGAGGTTCTCCAGTGGACCACTCGTCATTGCAGGTTCTCCAGTGGACCGCTCTTTGTTGCAGATTCATCAGTGGGCCACTTTTCATTTGGAAGTTCTCCAGTGGGGCCACTCTTTATTGCAGGATCTCCACCGGGGCACATTTTCAGAGGTTCTTGAATGCGGCACTTCTTTTATTGAGAGGTTCTGATGTCGGATACTTTTATCAGAGGATTCCCATCGCAACACTTTCGACAGGAGGTGTTTGAGCTAGGAATCTCTAAGGAAGGTTCTGCAATGGAAGATATTTTCGAGTGGGAGGTTTTCTTTGTAGGTTCCGGAATCTGTTTTACTGAAAGTCCTCGATTTTGGCACTTAATCTTGAACGTTCTCCAAAGTAGCATTGAATCAAAAGAACCCTTAATGAGCGAATGCAAATCAACGTGCAAATGAAAACTTCTACCCATTTGAACTCGAAATCTTCAGATTAGCTCTCTCTCTCTCTCTCTCTCTCTCTCTCTCTCTCTCTCTCTCTCTCTCTCTCTCTCTCTCTCTCTCTCTCTCTCTCTCTCTCAGTTCTAAATTAGAATACAAAGGAAAATTAATAACGACTCTGCTTCTATAATGCAGCAAATTGAAAGAAAAATCTCTCTCATACTGCATTGTCGTATCAAGATATTTCATTTCAGATTTCTAATTTATTATTATTATTATTATTATTATTATTATTATTATTATTATTATTATTATTATTATTATTGCTGTTTTAGTCAGTTGATTGAATTATTGATAAAAACTGTAGTTTATGTTTTTCTTTTTCCAATAATCACATCGGAAACTCAATGATTACAAAATAATCCATAAAAGATTACAACTCCCGATTAGCAGTGATTTTTCATGAGAGAGAGAGAGAGAGAGAGAGAGAGAGAGAGAGAGAGAGAGAGAGAGAGAGAGAGAGAGAGAGAGAGAGAGAGAATCTAAATAAACGTTGCTGTAAAGCAAATACGTAAAGTAATAAATCAGCAATGAATGGCTTCAAACAGTCTTCAGGTGAACGAGGTATGACTGATAACCATTAAAGAGAAACCTTACAGAGAGAGAGAGAGAGGAAACGAACGTTACTGAGAAGCTCACTGATCATTCAATAATGAGGCTACAGGTAAACGCCTGAATGAAAAGCATCGGAGAGAGACGACACGAGGCAAAGCACAATTAATGAGAATGAGAGTCAAGACGGAGGGATCGAGATAGATGGATAGAGATTGAGGGAGAGAGAGAGAGAGGAAGCTGCTGCTGCTGCTGCAGCTGTTGGCTGTTGTGTATGCAATGTGATGGCAGAACCAGCGGCAGCAGGAGCAGCAGCATCAGAGGAAGAGGTCACCTTGAATCACCTAAAGCAGTACCCACCCACCCAGCACCACACCTCTCTCACCACACCCTGCTTCTGCACTACAGTAGCAGAGTCGGGGAGGTCCCGCGCTCCCCCAATGAACAGAAGAAGAAGAACAAGAACAAGAAGAGGAGGGAGAAGAAGAAGAACGAGAAGAAGAAGAGGAGATGGTAAAGAAGAAGAAGGAGAAGAAGAAGAAGAGAGAGAAGAAGAAGAAGAAGAAGAAGAAGAAGCAGAAGAGGGAGATGAAGAAGAGCAAGAAGAAGATGATGATGAAGAAGAAGACGGAGATGATAAAGAAGAAGAAGAAGAGGGATAAGATGAGGAAGAAGATGAAGAAGCAGAGGGAGATGTTAAAGAAGAAGAAAAAGGAGATGATGAAGAAGAAGGAAACAAAGAAGAAGAGGGAGAGGGAGAAAAAGAAGACGAAGAAGAAAGATTTCTCGTTCTCCTTTGGTACGTTATTTCTTTTTTTTTTTCTTTTTTTCCTCTCACGCTTCTTTGATGGGGATATTCGAAAGAGTATTGTGTCTTCTTTGAATGTTGCGTTTTTCCTCGTTCTCTGAGGTTGTTAGGAAGGATTAAGAAGCCGGAATACATTGGAGAGAGAGAGAGAGAGAGAGAGAGAGAGAGAGAGAGAGAGAGAGAGCTTGTGTTCGACCTTCCACCTTCCGTCACCTTACTAGACGTATTGAAAAATCATTATTTTTTTTCTATTTTTTATTACTGCATTTATGAAACCCATTTCTCTTCACATCTTACTAGATATACGGAAAATCATTAATTCTTTTTTTGTCTTTTTTATTATTACTGTATTTATAAAACCCATATCTCTTCACATCTTGGTAGACATAAAAAATCATTATTTTTTTGTCTATTTTTATTACTGTATTTTTTTTGTATTGTCTTTATAAAATCCATTTTCTCTCCACATCATATATATATATATATATATATATATATATATATATATATATATATATATATATATATATATAAATTCCAAAGATTATCAGCTCGACTTGAAAATCATATTTTTATTACTGCTCTGGATTGTTTGAGTAATTAGAAGGATCTCTTTGCTATATGAATATCATCCGCCGAAGTGCCTGTTTACATGTGTCTTTAAGTATCGTTGTTATTATTATTATTATTATTATTATTATTATTATTCAGGAGATGAACCCTTTCCATATGGAACAAGCCCACAGGGGCGTTGTTATATATATATATATATATATATATATATATATATATATATATATATATATATATATATATATATATATATATATATATATATATAAGGGCCCCCTGTGATGGGCTTGTTCCATATGAATAGGGTTCATGTACTGAACAACAACAATAATAATAATAATAATAATAATAATAATAATAACAACAACAACGATACTTAAAGACATATGTAAACAGGCACTTCAACTTATGGTATTTACAGCAAAGTGGTCCTTCTAATTACTCGTAAAAAAACGAGAGCAATAATAAAAATATGATTTTCAAGTAGTGTTGATAATCTTTGGAATTTATAGTGTATGTATAAATGCATAACCTAAATGTATAATGTGGAGAGAAATGGCGTTTATAAATACAGTAATAATATAAAAAAGACAATAAAGACTTTGTGATTTTTCATATGTCTGGTAAGATGTAGAGAGAAATGGGTCTTGTCAATATAATGATAATTAAAAATAGACCAAAAAATAATGATTTTTCATACATCGTTTAAGCTGATGGAAGATAGAACACAATCTCTTTATCTTCTCCAATGCATGTATATATATATATATATATATATATATATATATATATATATATATATATATATATATATATATATATATATATATATATATATATATATATATATATATATATATATATATATATATATATATATATATATATATATAATATATATATTTGTATTTTGTCTTTAAACAAATGTCTACTTTTTGGCCGTTTATCTGAGCAAGTAATATATGCATTTATTTATTTATCTGCTTTCTTTGCGTCTAAATAAATACATATTTATTATTATTATTTTTTTTTTTGAATGAGGTCGTTCTTTGAATGGCTCTGTTGTCGAGTTACACCCCACCTTTGACCTTCTCTTCAGCACAAACTAATCTTGCATTATTCATCCATTTGCTCGTCCTCTCTCTCTCTCTCTCTCTCTCTCTCTCTCTCTCTCTCTCTCTCTCTCTCTCTCTCTCTGTTACGCAACGCAAGTTGTAGAGAGCATTCAATTCAGAACTGAACAGACCAGCGTCCGATCCCCGAATGGACGATGAGGGAACTGCGTGGTTGTGTTTCCTAAAAATTGAATTTGTCTCTGTTCAAGTGACACGGGAATTATGTAGCTAGCTGTTAGTGGACTGTTGTGGATTTTAATAGAACAGGAGAGAGAGAGAGAGAGAGAGAGAGAGAGAGAGAGAGAGAGAGAGAGAGAGAGGAGAGAGCAGGACTGAGTGGTCAGTACTCTGTCAAAAGTTGTAACATCATTTAATTGAAAACGGGCTCTCTCTCTCTCTCTCTCTCTCTCTCTCTCTCTCTCTCTCTCTCTCTCTCTCTCTACGGCCTTCGATACATTTCAGTCTCTCGATCAAAACCTAACATTCTTCCGCCATCTCTTATCTTGTTTCGTCTGACGTTTTCCCCTCAAGAGATATTTATTCCATCTTCTTTACTTTTATCTAATAGAAAACTGTTGAGAAGGCTGTTCGTCTGTGGTCCGCACTTTCTGTCCGCCCCCAGATCTTAAAAACTGCTGAGGCTAGAGGGCTGCAAATTGGTATGTTGATCATCCACTCTCCACTCATCAGACATACCAAATTGTAGCCCTCTAACCTCAGTAGTTTTTATTTTATTTAACGTTAAAGTTAGCCATGATCGTGCGTCTGGCACAGCGATAGGTGCCAACAACGCAGGCCACCACCGGCTGTGGCTGAAAGTTTCAAGGGCCGTGGCTGAGAGTTTCATGGGCCTTGGCTGAAATTTTCATGGCCCGTGGCTGAGAGTTTCATGGGCCTTGGCTGAAATTTTCATGGGACGTGGCAGAAGTTTTCATACTGCATTATACATTGTACAGAAAACTCCATTGCGCATTTTTTACTTGTTTTTTTCACTCTCAAATCGTGGTCCTATTTATCTCTTCCATTTGTGCCTCTTCTTCTTTTATTCGGTTCGTCTTCTTTCCTCTGTGTTTCCAGAAAGACCTTTTCCTCCTCTTCACCACCGTCAAGATTCCCGGCTCTTTCTCTCTTCTGCCTTCATTTCTCTCTGTCCTATTCCCATTCCGTCTTATTCCTCTTTACATTCCTTTCTCTCATTCTGCTTCCCAATGTGTTCCTCCCTTAACTGTCCCTTTTCTTCTATTCATTTTTCTCTCTTTTCTTTCATTTTCCTTCATTGCCCTTTCCTTTCATTTCCTCTACGTTCCCTGCATTGCTCTTTCCTTCTCGTTTCTTATTCCTTCATTCCATTGCCTTTTCGTTCCTTTTATGTCATTTACCTTATTACCTTTCCTTTCCTTCATGTCCCTGACATTTCCTGCATTTTTCTATCTTCATATTTCCTTTCCTTCCCTCTATTTCTGTTTCCCTACCCTTCTCCTCTCTCCCTTCTCCTCCATTCTTTCTTTCCTTTCCATTGTTCCTTCTTCACTACCAGTCTAGTTTAAGTCAGTTATGTTCTTCATGAGATAAATATTCCATTTTGAATTTTTTTAAATCGAGAGAAAAACTACAAAGGCTTTGTTAAGATTGACTATATATATAATATAATATAATATAATATAATTATATATATATATATACTGTATATATATACATATGTTTATGTATTGTATATACATATATAATTATATATATATATATATATATATATATATATATATATATATATATATATATATATATATATATATATATATATATATTTGTGTATGTATGGATGTATAGGAATTAGAACGCTCTTGGTGAAGGAACAACAGAAAATAAAGAGTTAATCGCATGCATTGACAGCTACTGAAATACATTGCACGTCAAACCAGCTGCACTGATAGATTCCACTTCGTTCACCTTAACACGACAAATACAATTCCTGCAACAAGAGCAACAACAACAAAAAAAGCGAGCCTTCGTGTAAGCGCCCCTAATTCGCAGCGGATGTACGCCAGGACATGGAAAAGGTTGTGCGAGGCCAACGCCGCCCACCCCCGAAAGAAGCGGCGGCTGTTAACAGTTCCAACCATATTGTTTCCGATGATGTCCGCGTGTAAAGCTCGTATTCATCCCGGCCTGCATTGTTGCATGTAAAACATGGCGCTAGTTCCCCAGGCACCAACGACCTCCCGCGTCTTGTGATGCGGCCGCTGTTGTTTCGTCGGTAATGGGAGGTATAGCTTTTGCGCTTGGGGACCTGAGGGGCTAGGGGTGGGGTGTGGTGCGGGAGGAACACAACAGCCGAATGAGAAACAACATTCGGGACGTTGCAGCCATTATGCTAACACACACACACGAGAATCTACACGTCCGGCTCTGTAGCTAACTTCGATGGACCGTATACTTTGGGATGTGATAGCGATACAACGGCTCTCTCTCTTTCTCTCTCTCTCTCTCTGTGTTGGTTCCAAAATATGTATGTAATACATACATACATATATATATATATATATATATATATATATATATATATATATATATATATATATATATATATCTTATGATGCAAGGAAACTATATGCTAAAATATATAGAAGTGACTGGTTTGGTGGGAAGTGAGGTTCAGTCAAACGCGTTTTGCCTCCGTGGCCATTTTCTTTTGTCACGAATAAATTGGGCATAGAAGCCAGGCAGAGGACGTCAGAAGTAGTTCCAAAGTTGTGGGATAAGAAAATGGGGTCATAGGTTGCTTGTGAAGTGCCCCAAATGCTAGATGTTTTTGGTGACAATAAGGAGAAATTGCAGGACTGGTAAAAGAGCTTGAAATTTTATATAAAAGAGGCAACACAAGGTATGCAAAAGATTTGGAAGGGAATGGAAGGCTATTTTGAAGCTAGAATTAGAATGCACGATTGGATAGTTCTTCTTACAGCCCTTTCTGAAAGTGAACTGGGTGTTAAGTGAGACTGAAAAGTAAAAGTGAATTATTAGTGTAGTACGTGTATCACACATGATGAAAATGTTAGTACAGGGGAAAAGGTGGGCCAGTGTGTTTCAACTTGGTTGGTCATAAGGAGATAGCAGAGGATGCTATGCCAGAGAGAAGAGATCGAGAAAGTGTTGCTTGGACCGAGTGGAAATTCGGTTGGAATGGAAAGGCTTTAGTATTTTAGAAGGTTTGAGAAAGGTGACGATATTTATTGAATGCCTCCACTGCAGATCTTGTGGTAAGGGCCGTAGTAGCTCAGTAGGATTGTTGTCGGCTTGCACTCTGTAAGTGCCAGGTTCAAGTCTTGTTCAGCTGTCAATATTTTCTCCTGTCAAACGACCTGTGAGTTAGCAGTGGGGGTTTAGTAAAGAGGGCCTACTGTATATGGTTCTAGCTGCTGAGAAACACCAGAAGCCGTTGCCTTGCTCCTCCAGGTGTAACCTGATCACAGGGGCTTGGTCGCTGAACGTATGTTATTCAGTTTCTAGGCATTAGTCTGTTCCTTGCCTCAGGTGCGCATTGGCGACCTTTAGACCTTTAGACCTTTAACTAGTTAGCTAAATATCTTTGTTGACTGCATCCCATAAAATTACGTCCAAAATTCTTTAGCTATGTAAACAGATATGTGTACTGACTTAACAGAATTTTTGGCAGAAGGATTAGGCTAGGTAACCACATATCTATCCTGAATGCTCTTCCCTTTCTGATAATATAAGGTTTAAATTTTTGTAACTAAATTTCAACATTGACTGATTTTCTTACAGACCATGTAATAAATATTAGACTAAATAACGAAAGTTTTCTGAATAATGCTTCCCCTACAGATCTTGACAAGAGGGATTAGACTAGACCACTAGATGCCTTTACTGACCGCCATCTTTGCACACGAAGAATGCTCCCGTTCTGGTTGTAAATTTCGAATTAAACAAAAAAGGGGAAAAAATGAAAAACGTTGAAAGCTTCCTCTGGTATAAAAGTAACGTTACAATCGAAAAGTTGCTCCCTTCCTCGCCCCAACTTCTCCTGAACTTAATTATACTCCCTTTCTCCTCCGAGTTCCCACCAGAAGCCAATCTGTGAACGGAAGTTTGTTTTGTTGTCATAAATGAGGGAAGTTGCGATGGATGATAGATGGATACACCTTGACAAATGGCCTCCATCGCCTCTTCCAGCAGCCATTTAAACTCTCTCTCTCTCTCTCTCTCTCTCTCTCTCTCTCTCTCTCTCTCTCTCTCTCTCTCTCTCTCTCTGTATGTGTGCCAGTAATTTATCTTTTTTATAATATTTCCATTGTTATTTTACAAAAACTCTCTCTCTCTCTCTCTCTCTCTCTCTCTCTCTCTCTGCCAGTAATTTATCTTTTTTATAATATTTCCATTGTTATTTTACAAAACTCTCTCTCTCTCTCTCTCTCTCTCTCTCTCTCTCTCTCTCTCTCTCTCTCTCTCTCTCTCTCTCTCTCTCTATGAATGCTAATATTTTATCTTTTTTTGCAATTTACGTTTCAATTGTTATTACTGAAAATTCTCTCTCTCTCTCTCTCTCTCTCTCTCTCTCTCTCTCTCTCTCTCTCTCTCTCTCTCTCTCTCATTGCCAGTAATTTATCTTTTTTGCAATTTGCATTTCCAGTGTTATTTTAGAAAATTCTCTTTCTCTCTCTCTCTCTCTCTCTCTCTCTCCTGTTGTGTTTTTTCGGACTTTTTGCCAAATGGGGGTATTTTACCATTTTTAGGGGGGATTATTTCCTTATAATAATAATGATCCACTGCGTTTTTGTTAGGAGCGGGTTGGAATCACAAGATGCTGGTGATATCTTCCATGGCTGTTTCTAACATAGCATAACCTCATCTGGCGCAAGAATTCTCCACTAGTCAGAGTCTTCGGCCCTGAACCCTAACTACCAGATGGTACCATCCACACCGCAGCAATAATAATAATAATAATAGAATCAGAGTGGATCTTGTTTGTCCTTCCCTGGGTGACAGCCACCCTCCTCCTGCAAACCTGTTTGTCCGACCCGGGTGGGGGCGTTGTAGGTAGGGGATCAGGAAGGTAGGGGAGACATGACACATCCGCCATCCTCCTGCAAATCTGTTTGTCCGCCCCAGGTGGGGGTGGGGTAAGTAGGGGATTGGGAGGGTAGGGGAGACATGATAGGCAGCGCCGGGTTCCAGCACAACATAGCACGCGCCATCAAGCTCATCATAATAATATGTCACCAAAAAACAATTTGCAAATTAATTCAAGAGTAACTTGTATTTTTTCTATACAGAACCTAGAATGCGCCAAAATTTCTTTGGCGCAATCAAGTTTTCTGTACAGCGTATAAGCTCTTCGTTGGGTGAGTCGGTAGAACTGCTGACTGGCACTCGCTGGACCGGAGTTCGATTCCCTGGCCGGCTGATGAAGAGTTAGAGGAATTTATTTCTGGTGATAGAAATTCATTTCTCGCTATAATGTGGTTCAGATTCCACAATAAGCTGTAGGTCCAGTTGCTAAGTAACCAATTGATTCTTAGCCACGTAAAATAAGTCTAATCCTTCGGGCCAGCCCTAGGAGAGCTGTTAATCAGCTCAGTGGTCTGGTAAAACTAAGGTATACTTATGGTTGTACAACGTATAATCAAGGGACCGAAAATAGATCTCTCTTTCGGTGGTCTCGGTATAATGCTGTATGAGCCGCGGTCCATGAAACTTTAACTATGGCCCGGTGGTGGCCTGTTCTATAGCGTTGCCAGATGCACGATTATGGCTAACTTTAACCTTAAATAACATTAAAACTACTGAGGCTAGATGGCTGCAATTTTGTATGTTTGATGATTGGATGGTGGATGATCAACATACCAATTTGCAGCCCTCTAGCCTCAGTAGTTTTTAAGATTGAGGGCGGACAGAAAAAGTGCGGACAAAAAAGTGCTGACGGACAGACAAAGCCGGCACAATAGTTTCCTTTTACAGAAAACTAAAAGTCGTTCGGGGTGACTGTGGAAGAATGTTCTGAATCTCAGTATTGTGAACTCATTGCAACAAAACTGAATCCAAAGGCTTTTTTTCTAGCAACATTCTTACAAGCTGTTAAACGTGAAACCAGACGCTCATAGAATAGGTGATATCCACTTTGGATTCACTAACTGACAGACTGAATGGTTCATATCATTAAGCTTTCATTCTTGAAACAAAGGTCATTCACCCCAAAAATGAATTTATGCTATACAGAAAATATACAACACTGTCAGTGTAAATATATCTACTCTGACCAGTATTGTAACTGTTACAAATATGTGAGAGAGAGAGAGAGAGAGAGAGAGAGAGAGAGAGAGAGAGAGGAAACACACATGAAGAAGTAATACAGAGAGACAGAGAAAGACATAAAGAGAGGAAAGAAGGAATAGTTATTACACTCTGAAAAGAAACGAGAAAGTTCCAGTTCGGCACCGCCTGGGGATCACGGCCCCATGATTCTAAAGCACTGTGCTCAAAGGATAAGGGTCATGTCTGAATAACTTATACAGCAATATCTGCCTGTACTCACTTCAGATTGCCCGGTCGCAAACTTACCAAGGATGTCAATTCGATTATGTCTGGGCTACATATGGCGATAACTTTTGCTAATAGTATCTTTGACATGGGTTCGTGTAGATGTACTGAAGGGTAATTGTATTTTAGGTAATGTTGTATAATTAGCATATTTGCTTATCACCGCTCTTCAGGGCTTTTGGTTTTCCGTGAAAGAAAACTATTATAGAGATGGCTATTTGTCTGTCCGTCTGCACTTTTTGTGTCCGCCCTCAGATCTTGAAAACTACTGAGGCTATAGGGCTGCAAATTTGTATGTAGATCATTCACCCTCCAGTCATCAAACATACCAAATTGCAGCCCTCTAGCCTCAGTAGTTTTTATTTAATTTAAGGTTAAAGTTAGCCATGATCGTGCGTCTGGCACTGATATAAGTGCCGACAACATAGGCCACCACCGGGCCGTGGCTGAGAGTTTCATACAGCATTATACACTGTACAGAAAACTTTTCATACAGCATGATAAGCTATGCAGAAAACTCGATTGCACCGAAGAAACTTGGGCGCATTTTTTACTTACTTTTATCCAAATTACTTGTAACCAGAGTCATCTAAGCCCAGTTTACATAAGTAAGTAATTTGCTTTTGAGTGAGTTGCATAAAAAAGGAAAAATGAACCTGTAGTACATCTTAAACCTCTGTGATCCCGGGTAAGAAAGGTTATCAGACGCTCGCACATGAATCTGCGCATGCGTATGAAAATATACCCTTTCCAGGACTTAAGCCACATTGTGTTTTTCGTGCCCCCGGGAATAAGATAATAGTCTCCGACTGCTTATCTCCGCCTCCTGGATCCCCCTCCTAAGTTCCTTGTATTTAGATAACCCCGTCTTTCGGCAGCCAAAGTTAACCACTTCCTTATTACACAAGTTCTTATCTGCGCCAGTTTTAAAAGTGTCTCTTTCTGCGTCCAGGGAATCTGAAGGCAACGTCAGAACTACCTTATAAAAAGGCATCTTTTAGGACCTGGAGATGATGATTCCTATCTCTCGTACTCTAAAGTGGTCTTCTTTTTTTTTTTCTTTAAAAGAAACCTGTCGTGCTGGCTTTGTCTGTCCGTCCGCCCCTAGATCATAAAAACTACTGAGGCTGCAGAGCTGCAAATTGGTATGTTGATCATCCACCCTCCAATCATCATGCATACTAAATTGCAGCCCTCTAGCCTCCTCAGTACTTTTTATTTAATTTAAGGTTAAAGTTAGCAATAATTATTCTTCTAGCAACGTAACAACACAGGCCACAATGGCTGGATCAGAGTTTCATGGGCCGCGGCTCATACAGCATTTTACCGAGACCACCGAAAGATAGATTCGTTTTCGGTGCCTTGATTATACGCTGTACAGAAAACTAGATTGCGCCGAAGAAACTTCGGCGCATTTTTTACTTGTTATTTTCTGCTTATGGAAATCAAAGAAGAGTAGTATAAAATTGTTGCCCATTATCATATCAATTGATACACTTTGAAGCAGTTCTGATAAATGCTACTTTTGCTTTGATTTTCACATATCGTTTTCGGGCAAGAAAGACGGCGGTAGGAAGAACGAAAAAGAATAATAGAAATAATTCACAAAAATCTCATAATAGCACGAGTCAATAAAATGGCGGGGAAATCCAAAATAGTGAAAACGTAAACGTATATAAATATGGCTTTCGAGAACCTCTCGAAAGCTTTTGCATTTATATATATATTTCTTTACATATTTACATTTACACCATCGTGGATTTCTTCACCAACAATAATAACGGTGGTAATTAAGAGATATGGCGAACGCACTCCCACAATAAAAGGAGCGGCGTGTCTGCCATGAAAGGCCATAATCACCCGTAAAGATGACTGCCGAGAGAGGCCATCGCCGGGGCATAACTTAGCATTAATGATTACGATAAACACCCGCCCCCTCCCCCCACCTCTCAGGTCAGTCCTTATCATCATGGCCGCCTTTCGCCAACAGCCGCATCGCCCGGCAAAATATCTTTCATAAATAGCGTGTGGATGCCCTTTTCTCTCTCTCTCTCTCTCTCTCTCTCTCTCTCTCTCTCTCTCTCTCTCTCTCTCTCTCTCATATACTCCTATTTCTTTGCCTCATTAATCCATAGCATTCTTTTCTTTCCTTCCTACCTCTCTCTCTCTCTCTCTCTCTCTCTCTCTCTCTCTCTCTCTCTCTCTCTCTCTCTATATACTCCTAATTCCTGTGCCTCATTAATCCATAGCATTCTCTCTCTCTCTCTCTCTCTCTCTCTCTCTCTCTCTCTCTCTCTCTCTCTCTCTCTCTCTCTCTCTCTCTTTCTTACGTTTGATAAATACTTACTGTCAGTACCGATGACCTATGATATTCCAGTGTCAGTTAACAAAAACCAGGTAACAGTTAAACCTTTATGATACTTTGGTAATATAATTAATATAGCAATAACGGGATAATATTTGTGTACTGTATGCCGAGACCTATAATAAACATGATCCAAATCAGAACCACAGTAACATGACTACTAGCAAACTCGGTCCCAGATATTAGACAAAATGGAATTAGGGGTCATTTAGGAAAGTAAGTTAAAAGTTAAGTATACCTTAGTTTAACCAGACCACTGAGCTGATTAACAGTTCTCCTAGAGAGGGCTGGCCCGAAGGATTAGATTTATTTTACTTGGCTAAGAACCAATTGGTTACCAAGCAACGGGACCTAGGAAAGCAAAGCCCCAAAGTCAGGTAGGACATTGAGCCCTAGATTAGGTTAAGGTTTATTTCTTGAACTGCCATTCTTATACTTTTTGGTAAGATTGAGGGTTTCGTAGAGGGCAAAGCCTCAGTAGGGTAGGATTCTGATTCCTAGACTTTGTAAAGATGAATCCAGTGAACTGCCAATGTTTAACTAGTTGCCCTGTTTTACTTTTTTGTAAAAGAAAACTATTGAGATGGCTTTCTGTCTGTCCGTCCGCACTTTTTCTGTCCGCCCTCAGATCTTAAAAACTAGTGAGTTTAGAGGGCTGTAAACTGCTATGTTTATCATCCACCCTCCAATCATCTAACATACCAAATTGCAGCCCCCTAGCCTCCTCAGTAGTTTTTATTTTATTTAAGGGTAAAGTTAGCCATAATCGTGCATCTGGCACTGTTATAGGTGCCAACAACACAGGCCACCACCGTGCTGTGGCTGAAAGTTTCATGGGCCATGGCAGAGAGTTTCATACAGCATTATAGGTTGTACAGAAAACTTGATTGTGCTGAAGAAACTTTGGCGCATATTTTACTTGTTTACTTACCTGGTTTGATTGGTAACCGTATAAACAATCACCATCTGTAAATTAACTGCCCTTTAGAAGACTTGGTTATTCTGTTTATAAGGTAGCTCAGGTTACTTTTGATCATCAGCACCAACTCTGTAAGGAACTGGTTGTAAGGAAGAAATTTCATGTTTAGCCAGTATGAGCCACCAATGTCGTGTATGGTAATAGCAAGAGCAATGTAGTATGAGAAATGATTATGGTCAGGGATCTGAAAGCTCCTAAATTGCAGAGTTGTGATTTACAGAATACATGCGCAGAGCTTTAGAGCATTAAAAAAGCATATGTACACATCACAATATACAGTGTATATATATATATATATATATAGATAGATAGATATGCTGGAAAACACAATAATATATATATATATATATATATATATATATATATATATATATATATATATATATATATATATATATCAATTAAGTCAGTCGAGGATATGCGTAATGTGCTTGAAAGCTCCGCTGATTATACGCTAATGTTTTGGCACAGAGCATCTAAAGCAATCATTAAAGCTCATTCTCTCTCTCTCTCTCTCTCTCTCTCTCTCTCTCTCTCTCTCTCTCTCTCTCTCTCTCTCTCTCTTCGTGAGAGCTGTTTCCCGATAGTGACCATATCTCCATGTTCGCTAATGCTGGAGTAATTTGTCGAAATGGCCCCTCACTTCAATTTCCAACTCTAGGGCTGAAGCGCCGCTGTAGGGGTCCGAATTGCTCTGCCAAAAACATTTATAATCACACGGCATTAATTAAGCTGGAATCAATCGTTTTTCGGCTCAGTCGTTTCCCGCTGAGAATGGCCGAGCGTTTCAATTTGCCTCGCACTTCCTCCTCCTCCTCCTCCTCCTCCTCCTCCTCCTCCTCCTCCTCCTCCTCCTCCTCCTCCTTTTCTTCTTCTTCTTAACTCAGTTTCAATTTGCCTCGGACTCCCTCTTCCTTTTCATCCCTCCTCCTCCTCCTCCTCCCCTTCTTCTTCTTCTTCTTAACTCAGTTTCAATTTGCCTTGGACTTCCACCTCCTCCTCCTCCTCCTCTTCGTGTCTTCTTCTTCTTAGCTCAGTTTCAGTTCGCCACGGACTTCCTCTTCCTTTTTCATCCCTCCTCCTCGTCCTTCTCCTCTTCTTCTTCTACTTCTTAACTCAATGAGTTTGTGGAATATCAAAGAAAAAAAGCGGGCTTGCTTTGGAAAATGGAATGATTTTAGAATATGGAAATCCAACCTATTGGTAGACGTGAATCAGGCTTTGAAAAAATTCGATTGACATCAAAGGGATCCTGTACTCAAGTTCAGCTGAGTAATATTCATAAATATCATTTAATATTCTTGCAATTTTGAATTCATGCAAATGACTTTAAAGGAAGTCAAATAGTGTTGACATAATGATGGTTGTAAATTCACCGTCTGTCAATTATTAATGAAAATATTTTAATGATTCATTTCAGTGGGTTTTTTTTTTTGTCTAGAAGGGCTTCTATTTTAACTGTTTACACCTTTCTTAATTTCCAAATACTAACTTAACTATTCGTCTGAGCAACTTCCTCCCTTTGTATCTTCTTCATATTTAACATCCTCACTTCCCTGCCGTAAAGGAGGGCTGGCTCAACAGTCTCCTCATTCATTCATTCATTCCCCGTTTTGCTGCTTCTCTCTTTCAGACCTATTGCCGAAATTCCTCCGTCTCCCCCTCTGTGACTCACCTCTTCCTTCAAGATGCAATCATCGTTATGTTGGATTTAAACACGAATGTGAATCCAATTACTTCAATCAACCCTTGTTACTTACTTTAAATGTTTATCTTCTTGTCAGAAAACTTTTAAGATCTTTCACCACAACATGCAGCTTCTTCACACTATCATTTACTAGTGCTGTATCATCTGCAACCTTCTGCCACTTCACACTCATTGACTAGTGCTATATCACCTGCAACCTTCTGCCACTTCACACTCATTAACTAGTGCTATATCACCTGCAACCTTCTGCCACTTCACACTCATTGACTAGTGGTGTATCATCTGCAACCTGCAACCTTCTGCCACTTCACACTCATTGACTAGTGCTGTATCATCTGCAACTTTCTGCCACTCCACACTCATTGACTAGTGCTGTATCATCTGCAACCTTCTGCCACTCCACACTCATTGACTAGTGCTGTATCATCTGCAACCTTCTGCCACTCTGCACTCATTGACTAGTGCTGTATCATCTGCAACCTTCTGCCACTTCACACTCATTGACTAGTGCTATATCACCTGCAACCTTCTGCCACTTCACACTCATTAACTAGTGCTATATCACCTGCAACCTTCTGCCACTTCACACTCATTGACTAGTGGTGTATCATCTGCAACCTTCTGCCACTTCACACTCATTGACTAGTGCTGTATCATCTGCAACTTTCTGCCACTCCACACTCATTGACTAGTGCTGTATCATCTGCAACCTTCTGCCACTCCACACTCATTGACTAGTGCTGTATCATCTGCAACCTTCTGCCACTCTGCACTCATTGACTAGTGCTGTATCATCTGCAACCTTCTGCCACTCCACACTCATTGACTAGTGCTATATCACCTGCAACCTTCTGCCACTTCACACTCATTAACTAGTGCTATATCACCTGCAACCTTCTGCCACTTCACACTCATTGACTAGTGGTGTATCATCTGCAACCTTCTGCCACTTCACACTCATTGACTAGTGCTGTATCATCTGCAACTTTCTGCCACTCCACACTCATTGACTAGTGGTGTATCATCTGCAACCTTCTGCCACTTCACACTCATTGACTAGTGCTGTATCATCTGCAACCTTCTGCCACTTCACACTCATTGACTAGTGGTGTATCATCTGCAACCTTCTGCCACTTCACACTCATTGACTAGTGGTGTATCATCTGCAACTTTCTGCCACTCCACACTCATTGACTAGTGGTGTATCATCTGCAACCTTCTGCCACTTCACACTCATTGACTAGTGCTGTATCATCTGCAACCTTCTGCCACTCCACACTCATTGACTAGTGCTGTATCATCTGCAACATTCTGCCACTTCACACTCATTGACTAGTGCTATATCACCTGCAACCTTCTGCCACTTCACACTCATTAACTAGTGCTATATCACCTGCAACCTTCTGCCACTTCACACTCATTGACTAGTGGTGTATCATCTGCAACCTTCTGCCACTTCACACTCATTGACTAGTGCTGTATCATCTGCAACTTTCTGCCACTCCACACTCATTGACTAGTGGTGTATCATCTGCAACCTTCTGCCACTTCACACTCATTGACTAGTGCTGTATCATCTGCAACCTTCTGCCACTTCACACTCATTGACTAGTGGTGTATCATCTGCAACCTTCTGCCACTTCACACTCATTGACTAGTGGTGTATCATCTGCAACTTTCTGCCACTCCACACTCATTGACTAGTGGTGTATCATCTGCAACCTTCTGCCACTTCACACTCATTGACTAGTGCTGTATCATCTGCAACCTTCTGCCACTCCACACTCATTGACTAGTGCTGTATCATCTGCAACCTTCTGCCACTTCACACTCATTGACTAGTGCTGTATCATCTGCAACCTTCTGCCACTTCACGCTCATTGACTAGTGCTGTATCATCTGCAACCTTCTGCCACTCCACACTCATTGACTAGTGCTGTATCATCTGCAACCTTCTGCCACTCTGCACTCATTGACTAGTGCTGTATCATCTGCAACCTTCTGCCACTCCACACTCATTGACTAGTGCTATATCACCTGCAACCTTCTGCCACTTCACACTCATTAACTAGTGCTATATCACCTGCAACCTTCTGCCACTTCACACTCATTGACTAGTGGTGTATCATCTGCAACCTTCTGCCACTTCACACTCATTGACTAGTGGTGTATCATCTGCAACCTTCTGCCACTTCACACTCATTGACTAGTGCTGTATCATCTGCAACTTTCTGCCACTCCACACTCATTGACTAGTGGTGTATCATCTGCAACCTTCTGCCACTTCACGCTCATTGACTAGTGCTGTATCATCTGCAACCTTCTGCCACTCCACACTCATTGACTAGTGCTGTATCATCTGCAACCTTCTGCCACTTCACACTCATTGACTAGTGCTGTATCATCTGCAACCTTCTGCCACTTCACGCTCATTGACTAGTGCTGTATCATCTGCAACCTTCTGCCACTCCACACTCATTGACTAGTGCTGTATCATCTGCAACCTTCTGCCACTCTGCACTCATTGACTAGTGCTGTATCATCTGCAACCTTCTGCCACTTCACACTCATTGACTAGTGCTATATCACCTGCAACCTTCTGCCACTTCACACTCATTAACTAGTGCTATATCACCTGCAACCTTCTGCCACTTCACACTCATTGACTAGTGGTGTATCATCTGCAACCTTCTGCCACTTCACACTCATTGACTAGTGCTGTATCATCTGCAACTTTCTGCCACTCCACACTCATTGACTAGTGGTGTATCATCTGCAACCTTCTGCCACTTCACACTCATTGACTAGTGCTGTATCATCTGCAACCTTCTGCCACTCCACACTCATTGACTAGTGGTGTATCATCTGCAACCTTCTGCCACTCCACACTCATTGACTAGTGCTGTATCATCTGCAACCTTCTGCCACTCTGCACTCATTGACTAGTGCTGTATCATCTGCAACCTTCTGCCACTCCACACTCATTGACTAGTGGTGTATCATCTGCAACCTTCTGCCACTCCACACTCATTGACTATTGCTGTATCATCTGCAACCTTCTGCCACTCTGCACTCATTGACTAGTGCTGTATCATCTGCAACTTTCTGCCACTCCACACTCATTGACTAGTGCTGTATCATCTGCAACCTTCTGCCACTCCACACTCATTGACTAGTGCTGTATCATCTGCAACCTTCTGCCACTCTGCACTCATTGACTAGTGCTGTATCATCTGCAACCTTCTGCCACTTCACACTCATTGACTAGTGCTGTATCATCTGCAACCTTCTGCCACTTCACACTCATTGACTAGTGCTGTATCATCTGCAACCTTCTGCCACTTCACACTCATTGACTAGTGCTGTATCATCTGCAACCTTCTGCCACTTCACACTCATTGACTAGTGCTATATCAATTGCAACCTTCTGCCACTTCACACTCATTGACTAGTGCTATATCACCTGCAACCTTCTGCCACTTCACACTCATTGACTAGTGCTGTATCATCTGCAACCTTCTGCCACTCCACACTCATTGACTAGTGCTGTATCATCTGCAACCTTCTGCCACTTCACACTCATTGACTAGTGCTATATCACCTGCAACCTTCTGCCACTTCACGCTCATTGACTAGTGCTGTATCATCTGCAACCTTCTGCCACTTCACACTCATTGACTAGTGCTGTATCATCTGCAACCTTCTGCCACTCCACACTCATTGACAAGTGCTGTATCATCTGCAACCTTCTGCCACTCCACACTCATTGACTAGTGCTGTATCATCCTCAACCTTCTGCCACTCCACACTCATTGACAAGTGCTGTATCATCTGCAACCTTCTGCCACTCTGCACTCATTGACTAGTGCTGTATTATCTGCAACCTTCTGCCACTTCACACTCATTGACTAGTGCTGTATCATCTGCAACCTTCTGCCACTCCACACTCATTGACTAGTGCTGTATCATCTGCAACCTTCTGCCACTCTGCACTCATTGACTAGTGCTGTATCATCTGCAACCTTCTGCCACTCCACACTCATTGACTAGTGCTGTGTCATCTGCAACCTTCTGCCACTTCACACTCATTGACTAGTGCTGTATCATCTGCAACCTTCTGGCACTCTGCACTCATTGACTAGTGCTGTATCATCCTCAACCTTCTGCCACTCCACACTCATTGACAAGTGCTGTATTATCTGCAACCTTCTGCCACTCCACACTCATTGACTAGTGCTGTATCATCTGCAACATTCTGCCACTCCACACTCATTGACTAGTGCTGTATCATCTGCAACCTTCTACCACTCTGCACTCATTGACTAGTGCTGTATCATCTGCAACCTTCTGCCACTCCACACTCATTGACAAGTGCTGTATCATCTGCAACCTTCTGCCACTCCACACTCATTGACTAGTGCTGTATCATCTGCAACCTTCTGCCACTCCACACTCATTGACTAGTGCTGTATTATCTGCAACCTTCTGCCACTCCACACTCATTGACTAGTGCTGTATCATCTGCAACCTTCTGCTACTCCACACTCATTGACTAGTGCTGTATCATCTGCAACCTTCTGCCACTCTGCACTCATTGACTAGTGCTGTATCATCTGCAACCTTCTGCCACTCCACACTCATTGACAAGTGCTGTATCATCTGCAACTTTCTGCCACTCCACACTCATTGACTAGTGGTGTATCATCTGCAACCTTCTGCCACTCTGCACTCATTGACTAGTGCTGTATCACCTGCAACCTTCTGGCACTCCACACTCATTGACTAGTGCTGTATCATCTGCAACATTCTGCCACTCCACACTCATTGACAAGTGCTGTATCATCTGCAAACCTTCTGCCACTCCACACTCATTGACTAGTGCTGTATCATCTGCAACCTTCTGCCACTCTGCACTCATTGACTAGTGCTGTATCATCTGCAACCTTCTGCCACTCCACACTCATTGACAAGTGCTGTATCATCTGCAAACCTTCTGCCACTCCACACTCATTGACTAGTGCTGTATCATCTGCAACCTTCTGCCACTCCACACTCATTGACAAGTGCTGTATCATCTGCAAACCTTCTGCCACTCCACACTCATTGACTAGTGCTGTATCATCTGCAACCTTCTGCCACTCTGCACTCATTGACAAGTGCTGTATCATCTGCAACCTTCTGCCACTCCACACTCATTGACTAGTGCTGTATCATCTGCAACCTTCTGCCACTCCACGCTCATTGACTAGTGCTGTATCATCTGCAACCTTCTGCCACTCCACACTCATTGACTAGTGCTGTATCATCTGCAACCTTCTGCCACTCTGCACTCATTGACTAGTGCTGTATCATCTGCAACCTTCTGCCACTCCACACTCTTTGACAAGTGCTGTATCATCTGCAACCTTCTGCCACTTCACACTCATTGACTAGTGCTGTATCATCTGCAACCTTCTACCGCTCGACACTCATTGACAAGTGCTGTATCATATGCAACCTTCTACCACTCCACACTCATTGACAAGTGCTGTATCATCAGCAACCTCTGTTACTCCATATTTCATTCCCTGCACATTTTCTTAACCCTAAACTTTGCACATACGGTCTTCAATAAATCTGGTCGAAATTGGATTGCAGGCCTTGATAAAAATGGACCTCAGCATAAAAGGTGCAAATTGAGAAATGTTGACATAAGAAAGCGCAGTCATTTCTTGAGGGAAAGAGGATTTTGAGGATACGTTGAATGTGGTTGATATAAAAGAGGCATACATGAATGATTCAAGACTGAAAGGGACTAAAGGCAGTTTTGAGAATGCTTATTTCAAATGCCAACATGTTAAACATGTTTAGCTTGTCTACTGGTATAGTGGTTAGTGTCGTGGAATGCCACTCGGATGTGGCTGGTTCACGTCTCCCCCAGGGCGATAAAAAATCACTGGCTCTGCATCGTGATCAGTTACTGCTGCAGTGTGGGGTCTGCTGCAGTGGGAGGTTAGAACCAACATCCTTTGGAAGCTTCAAGAATTTCAAGTCAGTGGCCCCTTTGGTGGGCTTGTGCCATGTGAATAGGTTTCTTCTACTGAAATAATAATAATAATAATAATAATAATAATAATAATAATAATAATAATAATAATAATAAAGAATAAGAAGGCACTAGAAATTGCTGGAATTACTCGTGGATGCTGTTGTATGGTATTGTAAGTGCAGTTGCTTGATTATTCCAGTTTTGAAAGTATGTCTTGATGAGAGAAATGTTCCAAGTGACTGAAAGAGATAAGTATTTGTGAGGATTATAGATGCTTAATATTTCTAGTATGAGCTTGTTGGCTCACGCTATGCACGCTGGAACCCGGCGCTGCTGCCTCCCTTCCTCCCGTTCCCCTACCTACTCTGCCCCCACCCGAGGTGGACAAACAGGTTTGCAGGAGGAGGGTGGATGTTTCCTCTACCCTCCCGCTCCCCTACCCACCCTGCCTCCACCCAGGGTGGACAAACAGGTTTACAGGAGGAGGGTGGATGTCTCCCCTACCCTCCAGTTCCCCCCCCCTTACCCTGCCTCACCCGGGGCGGACAAACCGGTTTGCAGGGGGTCGGTGGCTGTGCGATGTCTCCCCTGCTGGAAAAGATTTATTTGGTAAAGTAAGGCTGGTAGCAGAGATTAACAGATGATGAGCAGTGTTGGTTCAGAGAAGGGAGTGGTGTGTAGTTCAAGCACTTGCTGGGAAAATGTGTTGTGAGAATTTTCAGGATGAAAGTAAAACGTTGTATGTACATGGCGTACTGAAAGCTGCTGTAAATCATTGATAGAATAGATTGAAATGTGATGAGAATGCCTTGTGCAGAGGGTAATGTGTTGGGAACAATTAGAATTATTTTCTGAAGAAAGAAAGCCTGTGCTAGATCTAGACAGACGGGAGAGTAACTGGTTTCGTGTGAAAAAGGACCTAACACAAATATTAGACCAGTCTGAGAAAACCTTGAATTGTAGGTGCATAGTTGTGGGATAAGAAAAGAATTGTGAATAAAGCAACAGAGTAACTGGTGGCTAATTTTTGCATAGGATACAATATTAGTTGGTGATGAAGAAGAGACACTGCAGATACTGGTAACAGTGTTTGATAGCTCCTGAAAAAGAAATTGTTTAAGTGAATCATAGCCAGAATAGGGAAGTGGGAGTAAAGAAAAATAAGGGACGTGGAGAAATAATTGCCGGTATGGATAGTGGAAAAATGGAAGGTTTTGGTCCACTCAGTAGCCTGTTAAAGGCAGCTTCCCATAGGACCCCAACTGCAACCTTTTTCATTCTCTTTCTTCCAACTTACTTTCCTCAACACTCTCCTAAAAATTGATTCACAGCGCAACTGCAGAAGGTTTTCGTTCTGTTACACCTTTCAAACCTTTCTACTGTCGATTTCCAATTCAGCGCTGAATGACCTCATAGGTCCGAGCGCTTGGCCTTTGGCCTAAATTCTATATTCTATTCTGTAAAATTACAATCCCTCTGAGGAACAAGAGCTGTGGGTAAGTGGTCTTGTAATAATAATAATAATAATAATAATAATAATAATAGTAATAATAATAATAATAATAATAATAATAATAATAACAATAACAATAATAATGTGTGTAATAAAAATCCACAATTATATAGTAAGTATATTACTATGTAGAATATGTAAAATAAACCAAAGACTTTGGAACACTTGAACGGTGTTCCTCATCGGTGCTACTATTTACTATATAATTGTGGATTTGTATTACACATTGTTTTTCACGAAATTGTGAATCTATTAGCAGTAATAATAATAATAATAATAATAATAATAATAATAATAATAATAATAATAATAATAATAATAACAGTCTCATCTTCCGAGGGTCCTCTTCAGGCGAGGAACGGCAATGGGATTAAGTTTTCCTTGTCCTCGCGACAAAGACAATAAAGACAATGGAAGGCTGTAATTCCATCCCCTTCAGCACTTCACAAAGAACTGATTACTAGTCTTGTTCTCAACAACAAAAATGGAGGAAAGGAGAAAAATATATAAAGATTAAATTCTCCCAGACAAAGAAGACTTGACTCTCTCTCTCTCTCTCTCTCCTCAAAAACGTAATAGATGAAGAATTCTCTCTCTCTCTCCACATGATGGACTAAGAAGTCTTTGAGACATCCTAATCCTTGTAACTCTCTCTCTCTCTCTCTCTCTCTCTCTCTCTCTCTCTCTCTCTCTCTCTCTCTCTCTCTCTCTTTTATGATAAGGAATAAAGGCGTACTTGTGTTTCTTTAAAATCTAGTTTACCTCTGATGACCTAAACACTTGATTAGGGACCCTGGTAACGGAATAGCCTCATTGCCTCTTCGAGGTAATTGTCACACCACCGGGGTAAACTATTCTCTCTCGCTCTCTCTCTCTCTCTCTCTGTGCTGATTCTCAGATTGGTACTCCTTGTAAGAATGGACAAATTAATTTAGTCTTGTCTTTTATCTGATGCAAAGGAAGAATATAATTAGATAATTTGCATTACTTTTTACCGGGACATTTTCAGAATTATTGCTTGAGCCAACTTCATTAGCTAATTGTCAAAAGTGACCAAGTCCCCTCCGTGTTTTATGAGAAGATTTTATATATTAGCTTCGTGAACGAGAAAATCGTATTTTTCTCTTCAAAGAAGGCCAGTGAAAGTCCAGGGGTGTATATATATATATATATATATATATATATATATATATATATATATATATATATACATATACATACATACACATATATGTATATATATGTGTATACATATATATATTTAATGTGTTGGGGTGGGTTTCAGTGGAGGACTCCTTTCTTCTTGTGGTGAGATTCGAACCCGTGCCCATTGAAAGAGAGTTTACGACTCTGCTCATTTCATTGAAATTCTTATACTTGTGTTTGTCCTGTGTTTTGTCTTCCACAAATCTCCACTCATCTCCACCCTCCCTCCTCGTAGTTGTCACCCAAGGAGGTCTGGATCTTCACCTTCCCGGAGTTAAGTGAAGAACTTGTCCAAGCCATTTCCCTTTCATCATTATCTAATCTACAAATGGAACTTTTGTAATTTCACGTACAGTATCATTTCTTAATAAATCTTGCCATCTGACTCCTAATATTCTTGAATATTCATTCAGAAGGGATAGTTCGAATGAAGTGCTGAGTCAGGAAGTTGGGGAAAACACGCTTGTATGCTAGGCAGTTAGCCTGCCCAGGTAATTCCTCGTGTGCAGTGGCACTCAGGTTCCAACTTCTTTTATGACTTGCATGGCCTAGTGGGCAGCGCCCTTGCCTTTCAATTGTAAGACCTGGTTTCGCTCCTGATGTGAGTCAGAAATCTATTTCTGTTCCACACGTGATTGTGTTGATTATTTCTATCACATTCACTCAGAAGGGATAATTCGAATGAAGTGCTGTCAATTGGGTCACTGCTGAGTTGGGAAGTTAAGGAAAGCAGGGAAAACACGCTGGTATGCAAGCAGTTAGCCTGCCCAGGTAAAGCCTTAGGTACAGTTGTACTTGGGTTCCAACTTCCTTTATGACTTGTATGACCTGGTTGGCAACGGCCTTTCCTTTCATTTGAAAGACCTGGGTTCGATCCTGATGCAAATCAGAAATTTATTCTTCCTGAAGCTACTTCCTCAAGTCAACAAGACCTCTTTGCTATTTTAGCTTGTCATACCATGATTTCACATCTTACTTTGTCAATTTTTCATAAGTTGTATTTTAATAGAGATCTTTCACTTTTTCATTAGTTGTATTTTAACAGAGATCTTTCACATTCACAATTGTTCCTTGATCTCCTTTTCCTGCCGAGAGAGAGCAACCAGATTCGCTGAACAGCAGAAGCACCAGTATGCAGTAAATGTGCCTCGCTGTAGAACATCTCAGTTCCAGAGGTCCTTTATTCCTCCTCACACCGTTGGACTGTGGAACTGCCTCCCTTCAGAGGATGTCGTGCAGTTGGAACATCAGAAGTTCAAGCGAAGCTGTAATGCATTGCTACCCTGATGCTATTCACCTTGAATTTTAATAATTTACTTACATTTTTATTTATTTATCTGTTTTTCTTACAACTGACCCCTCTTACTGTATGTACCCCTACCTTCTGTTACTTCTTTCGAATGAACACCACATTCTTGGGAAGCTTCAGTTTCAAGTCAATGGCCCCTTTGGTGGGCTTGTCCCATTTGAATGGGGTTCATCTTCTGAATAATAATAATAATAATAATAATAATAATAATAATAATAATAATAATAATAATAATAATAATAATATCCTTTGGAAGCTTGAATTTCAAGTCAATGGTCCCTTTGGTGGGCTTGTTCCATTTGAATGGGGTTCATCTTCTGAATAATAATAATAATAATATAATACTAATAATAATAATTTACGTGCATATAGCAATCCAGATCGTATTGGACATTATGTATAATCGTACTTTCGTCTGGAGTTTCAGTCTATTTAATTTCCAAATCTTCTGCAACATGACCTTTTTTTTATTAGCCTCTCTTGTCTTTTATTGAATTCCAGCACTAGAGAACCCGTACTGGATATTCTTGCCCTTAAATATTTAAGAAATGTAAAATATACCGAAGAAATGTAACCTCATTAATCCTATAAACATCTAATGCTATTTCACTCCTTGGTGCAAACTCTGCCGGAGCTTCGTGATTAAAACAGGATCATTTTCATACTCTATATGTATCAGCTTCCTTCTCCAAACATTATTATTATATAATTGAATAATAATCATTCTAATAATTATAATATTAAAATCCGAGTGGATCTTGTTTGTCCTTCCCCAGGTGACAGTAGGGGAGACATGACACAGCCACCCACCCCAAGCAAACCGGTTTGTCCGCCCCAGTTGGGGACAGGGTTGATGGGGGAGTGGGAGGGTAGGGGATACATCTACCCTCCTCCTGCAAACCGGTTTGTACGTCCCAGGTGGGGGCAGGGATGGTAGGGGATACATCCACCCTCCTCCTGCAAACCGGTTTGTCCGCCCCGGTTAGGTACGGGGTAATTAGGGGAGACAGCGGCGCCGGTTTAGAAGCTCATAATGACAGTAAATGATAAAATCCACGAGAAGGCAGATGGCGAAGGTGAAATCACATTCCTGGAACGACCCCGCTAATAACTGCAAATTCGCTTGACAAGACCCCTTCAACATTAACTTTGCATCAACTTCGCTCACGGGTAATTAACAATTGGTCTTGCATATTTAACGGGAATGTCCCAGTGACGCAAGACATTCCATATTATTGGTATTTGGACGCTGTCAACTGCCTTTTGGCGATTGGCGAAAGTCATCGGAAGGGGATTGTCAGTATATGCTTTTATGTATGTATATATATATATATATATATATATAGAGAGAGAGAGAGAGAGAGAGAGAGAGAGAGAGAGAGAGAGAGAGAGAGAGAGAGAGAGAGAGTCTTGCCCTTTATAAAGAGATTTCAACCTTAAAGGACTTAATAAAGCCCCATTCCCTCATCCAAGCCAATAAATGGTAGCGGGAAAAGGCCGTAATGAAAAGAGACGGGCAGAATGGGAACCGATTTCTGTCAGTTTTACTTTTCTGTAAAAGAAAACTGTTATAGAGATAGCTAGATCTTAAAAACCACTAAGGCTAGAGGGCTGCAAATTGGTATGTTGATCATCCACCCTCCAATCGTCAAACATACCAAATTGCAGCCCTCTATCCTCAGTAGTTTTTATTTTATTTAAGGTTAAAGTTAGCCATGATCGTGAGTCTGGCACCGCTATAGGTACCAACAACACAGGCCACCACCGGGCTGTGGCTGAAAGTTTCATGGGCCGCGGCTGAGAGTTTCATGGGCTGTGGCTGAGAGTTTCATACAGCATCATACGCTGTACAGAAAACTCGATTGCGCCGAAGAAACCTCTTCGCATATTTTTACTTATTTGTGTTTGCGAATGTATTCATTATAAAGTAAGAATTGATTTAAAGATATTTCTCCCTTTTTACCCCCAAGATGATTGTGTCTTCCGGTGTCGATGACCGTACTCGTTGCGACGCCAGTTTTTATAAATCCGCCATTCAGTTAACCACTCAGTTCCTGTTACGTATGATATAGAAACGCCTAGATTTGCCCCTGAAAAATGACGTTAGTCTAATTCTTTCTCATTAAACATGAAAGTCGATGCATACGAGATAGAAATTTGAGACGAGTATCTCCTGTGTTGATAAGAGAGAGAGAGAGAGAGAGAGAGAGAGAGAACTTGTATTTCCAACCTCTTCATTTTTTTAGAGTTCAAGAAACAATCTTTTCCGCCAGGCCGAAGATGACGAGGGGACGTTTATTCGATTTTCTCGCTGTTGTCAATTCTTTCCTTTCGGCTCGGGACGTCTCTCAAAGGTCTCCTCGTGATCTTTGTCATCTTCTCGCGTCTGTCCGGCGTCGATGATACGAACGAGTCTGGTATACCTGTCTGAGAGACCCACTTATCTGGTATTACCACTTTGTTTCCTCCTTACTAAATCTGGCGACCCCGTAGGGGGGTAATGCCGTCAGTGCACCTCGCAAGGTGCACTGTAGGCATTATTCAAGGTTCTTTGCAGCGTCCTTGCGGCCCCTAGCTGCTTTAACCCCTTCCATTACCATTGCTTTACCACCATTCATGTTATCTATCCTCCATCTTGCTATTCACCCTCTCCTAACAATTCATTCTTAGTGCAACTGCTTTGTGATCATTCATAGTGCAGCTGCTTTCTGATCATTCATAGTGCAGCTGCGAGGTTTTCCTCCTGTTACACCTTCCAAGTCTTTCCTCTGTCAGTTTCCCTTCCAGCGCCGAATGACCTCATAGGTCCCAGCGCTTGGCCTTTGGCCTAAATTCTATGCTCTGTTCAAGGTGTGTGTGTGAGAGCGAGAGGGAGGAATTATCTGTAGTATTACCTGTAGTTCCACACCTCTGGGATGGGGGGTTATGACCTTGTCGAGGTTTTCCTGTAGTGATTTCGCTCGTTAATTGTACAGGTGTTGAAGACAATTGTCATATATGACCATATAATTGGCTGTGAGGTGCTAGAAGAGAGAGAGAGAGAGAGAAAGGAATTGTATCACAGTCCGAGTTGAGGCTTGAACTTGGGACCGAAGGCGTACAGGTCGCCGACTGTCCCGCGGTGCTGCTAATACCTGTTTTCACGTATGAATGTATCCAAAGGTTTAATAATATGCTTTGTTTGCATAATACATGAGAGGTGTTTATATCAGGTTTCCTGAGAAATCCAGATTGCATCAGAATTATGTACCTGGTAGGTGCTTTACTGTGGTGGATCACAGACAGGTGGAGCAGTTAAAAGGTAACACTGGTAAATTAGAACCGCAGGGAGAGATATCTGTAAAATAAAACACTGGTATATCAGGCTGGGAGAAATTCAGGTACAACTGTAACAACAAACTGTAGCTTTTCTCCTTTTAGTAAAGGTGATCCCCCCACCCCCCTACCCGTTTTAAAGAGAGAAATAAGAAGATACTGGCTGTGGAATTCTCTTCCTTCTTCGGGTTTTCCAGACTTCTGTAACTTTTCTCTCTCTGAGACTCAGATCGATCGCTTCTTCGTAGCCAAGGAAGGAAGGAAGGAATATGGAATTTAGGCCAAAGGCCAAGCGCTGGGACCTATGAGGTCATTCAGCGCTGGAAAGGATATTGAGAGCCTAAAAGTTTGAAAGGCGTAACAGGAGGAAAACCTCAAAGCAGTCGCACTATGAAACAATTGTTAGGAGAGGGAGGATAACAAGATAGAAGAAAGAGAATATGAATGGTGGTGCAGTAAAAGGAATGAAAGGGGTTGCAGCTAGGGGCCGATGGAACGCTGCAAAGAACCTTGAGTATTGCATGTGCGGACCCGGACTAGAAGGGGTCACAGGCTGCCTATCCCTCTCCAGACATAAATATATCCTTAGCTTGTAATACCTGGCAGGGTTACAGATGTGTGTGTGTGTGTGTGTGTGTGTGTACTTATGAGACCTTTCTTTATAAGAGATTTTGTCTGGAAAAGAATCTCTTTGTTGAAGAGATTAGTCGCCCGCAGCCCCGGTCGTAATCATACAGACACTTCTTTCCTTTAAGTCATCTTCTCTACTCGTCCTGTCACCCCCCTTCTCACCCCTTCCTCACCCCTTCCACGTCCTCCATTGTCTGCCACCAAGCCCCTTTCATCTCCCTATCTTGTGCTCTGTTTCTACGTCGAAACTGCACTCCATTTGCTACGAACTCAGTGCATATTATGCATTCTAACACAGGAGACTTCATCTTAAGGGGAAACTTAATTGAATGTCAGGGTTCAGTAAATCGGTTGGCTGCGCTGTAACTGCTTCAGTAAATCGGCTGGATGCACTGCTGCGCCACCCGAGGATTCTGGGGGACAGCCTTGTCCCCGTGGATTCTCATCCTTGCTGGTATCTCTCTCTAGACAATGTCAAATACATCTAATTTTTGCCAAATCTGATCATTGCACATATCAATAGATTTATGTACACACATACATATGTAGATATATATAGATATAATTCTATATATACATATAAATATATATGTGTGTGTGTGTGTAAATTGAATTGAATATAGAATTTAGGCCAAAGGCCAAAGCACTGGGAGCTATGAAATCATTCAGCGCTGAAACGGAACTTGACAGTAAAAGGTCTGAAAGGTGTAACAGGAGGAAAACCTCAACGTGGTTATTCTGTTTGGTAAAGAACGCGATGAATTCTGTCCATACTGGACAACCTCATGCAAAGTACATGTTTAAGATTAACGTTTTTTTAATAAGAGTTTTCCAGTACAGGGCAGCGTGGACTGCCTCTACTCCAACCGAATTTCTGTTTATGAGGATTTTTGCCGCGTCCCTTCGGCCTCTAGCTGCAACACCTTTCATTCCTGCTACTGTTTCTCCATTTACGTCTTTCTTCCATCTTGCTATCCACCCTCTCATAACAGTCATTTCACAGTGCAACTGCGGAGTTTCCTTCCTGTTGCACCTTTCAAACCTTTCTACTCACAATTTCCGTTCCAGGGCTGAATGACCTCAGAGGTCCCAGTGCTTGGCCTTTGGCCTAAACTCTTTATTATATTCCATTCAATTCCATTAAATTAAGACATATTGGAAACCCAGAGCTCCACTAGTAAAATTTTTTTCTTTAACAAGTGGCGAATGTTCAATATATACTAACAATTAGTTGGACACAGACTAATACCTGGGTATATCAAAACTTCTCAGCTAAATGATGTTGATTTTATTAAGGGGAATATTTGCATTGTAAAACCTACAAAAATTTTATGTTTATATTATTATTATTTCAGTAGATGAAACCTATTCACTTGGAACAAGCCCACCAAAGGGGCCACTGACTTGAAATTCTTTAAGCTTCCAAAGAATATCGGTTTCAACCTCCCACTGCAGCAGACCCCACACTGCAGTAGTAACTGATCATGATGCAGAGCCAGTGACTTTTATTCACCTCCCTTGGGGAGACGCGAACCCCCCGCCACACCTGAGTGGCTTACCACGACACTAACCACTATACAAGCGGACCAGCAACGAACGAATTCCAAAAATAGCCATGCCCTTGAATCATGCCGCTTGCTGACAGTCCGTATTCATGGGCAAGAACCCGAATTTCGAAGACAATGCTATCTTTAATGAACATGCTTGCATGCGTAGTGTTGCGTACTCTTGGTCGAGAGCGCGCCTGGGCTCGAGAGATGGAGAATGAAGTGGCCAGACCAGACGGGTTCTTGAACACGAATCTACGCTGAGCGCTAATCTCCTTCTCCCTTGCATCTCATCTCAGATGGTCGTCGTCCCCCACCAACCCCAACCGGTGCTGTTGGGAGGGGGAGGTGGGGGGGGGAGAAAACCGGGTGGCAGTCACAGGCTGTGTTTATTCGATATTAAATGATGTTTGTGACTTAATTTACGTGAATATCAGAAAGTTACAAGTATATGTGGCAAACATTTGCATGTACACACACATTATATATATATATATATATATATATATATATATATATATATATATATATATATATATATATATACACACACACACACACACACACACACACATATATATATATATATATATATATATATATATATATATATTATCCCAACGGGCCACAGGTGGTCCAGGAAAGATATATGATGGAACGCTGTCAAGATGCCATGATGTATACGTCATGTATACGCCATGGTATCAGGACAGATGCCCGACTGACAAGTGCCCGACGGCCACATATCCGACGGACATCTTTCCGACGGCCACGTATCCGACGGACATCTTCCCGACGGCCACGTATCCGACGGACATCTTCCCGACGGACATCTGCCCGACTTAACAGTGCCCGATGGACAAATGCCCGATTAGGACAATTGGCCGATTAGGAAAACTGCCCGATTAGGACAATTGCCCGATTAGGAAAACTGCCAGAATATTTACATATATACAACCGCTCTTTTAGTTGAGAGAGAAAAACTACCGGACGATGAAGAAGCTCGTTAGTAAAGTACATATTATGTTTTAGTTGGGAAACATTTTTCTTCAGTCACGAAGTGTAAGAAGTTTTTTTTACTCTTGTAAGCACCCATGGATTTCGTTAAAACTCAACGTTGTGGATTGAAGCTTTGCTACAATGGTTACGTTTATGTTAAGAACAAGGAATTGCCATCTGGAAATACGTTTTACGAATGTGAACGCCGCCGACACAACAACTGCAAGGCCAAAATTAGTGTGTGGTGATCAAATAATAAGCGAAACACATGAACACACTCACGCTCCAGATATTATTCGTTAAGATCTTCTATCTTTACGTGAAGAAATGAAGGAACAAGCTATTAAAACCCAACAATCATCACAGCAGATTTTATGTCAAACGTTACAGAATGTCTCGGAAGGAGTCTCTAGTCAACTACCGTCTGTGAGCACAATTAGACGTTCTATCAGAAGATATAAACATGCTCCACATCCCATACCGAGAAATTTGTATGAGATGGTCATTCCAGATGAATATAAAAAAACGTGCAAAGAAGACAATTTCTTACTTTACGACAGTGGACCTGGTGAGAACCGTATACTTTTGTTTTCAACCGAGAAAAATATGCAACTCTTGCAATCTTCGAGTGAGTGGTTTTGCGATGGTACCTTCAAAGTAGTAGCAGAACTGTTCTACCAACTATATTCAGTTCATTGTTTAATTTCTAAAAGAACGATACCATGTGTTTTTGCATTATTGCTAAATAAACGACAATCCACTTATGAAGAACTTTTCAGCCACCTTAGGCTATTAATGCTAGACTTAATCCATCTGCAAGTTTGATTGATTATGAAAAAGCTGCAGTGAATGCAATAACAAAAGTTTTTCCAAATGCAAATGTTAAGGGATGTTTTTTTCACCTCTCGCAAGCTATTTATCGGAAGGTACAAACAAAGGGGTTGCAATCACGATATCGGAGCGATGCTGAGTTTGCCATAAACATTCGACTGATACCAGCCCTGGCTTTTGTGCCAGCAGACAATGTTGTACAAGCATTTGAACACTTACAAGAGAGTATGTGCGAAGAAGCAGATGGAGTAATTAACTACTTTGAAGATACTTTTATTGGTAGGATACGACGACGTAACAGAGGACACCCACTCTTTCCTATTTGTTTGTGGAATATGCATGATCGCGTATGCGATGATTTGCCACGAACAATCAGTTCCTTGGAAGGATGGCATAACCATTTGCAGGCGAATATAACCTCGAGTCATGCCAATATCTGGCGTTTTCTTCAGGTACTGAAGACTGAACAAGCTCTTAACGATACAATCATCTACCAAATGCTGGCAGGACAAGAGCCTCCCTCAAAAAGGAAAAAATATCAAGATACAACCAAAAGAATAGCAAATATTGTGCAAGATTATGAAAATCGAGAAGTATTAGATTTTTTGAGAGGGATAGCTCACAATTTAAAATTTTAGTTTTATTTCTTTTTTAGATCTATTGTCTTTTTTTTATCAATAACATACTTGCGTATCCATAAAAAAAAAATAAATCATGCTTTTTTTATTTTAGCTCACAATTTAAAATTTTAGGTTTTTTTTTTTTTTTTAGATCTATTGTCTTTTTTTTATCAATAACATACTTGCGTATCCATAAATAAAAAAAAATAAATCATGTTATTTTTATTTTAGCTCACAATTTAAAATTTTAGGTTTATTTTTTTTTTTTTAGATCTATTGTCTTTTTTTTATCAATAACATACTTGCGTATCCATAAATAAAAAGATAAATCATGCTTTTTTTATTTTAGCTCACAATTTAAAATTTTAGGTTTTTTTTTTTTTTAGATCTATTGTCTTTTTTATCAATAACATACTTGCGTATCCATAAATAAAAAGATAAATCATGCTTTTTTTATTTTAGCTCACAATTTAAAATTTTAGGTTTATTTTTTTTTTTTTTAGATCTATTGTCTTTTTTTTATCAATAACATACTTGCGTATCCATAAATAAAAAAAATAAATCATGCTTTTTTTATTTTAGCTCACAATTTAAAATTTTAGGTTTATTTTTTTTTTTTTTTAGATCTATTGTCTTTTTTTTCAATAACATACTTGTGTATCCATAAATAAAAAAATAAATCATTTTCTTTTTATTTTTGTCTTTTATTATACCTTGTTAATGTTTACCATAAGGAAAAAATAAATAATTAAAGAAAGTGCATACAAAATCCTTATGGCAGCAAAACAAATAATCGGGCAAATGTCTTAATTGGGCAATTGTCCTAATCGGGCATTTGTCCATCGGGCACTGTTCATTCGGGCAGATGTCCGTCGGGCACTTGTCCTAGAATCATACGCCATGTGTGTGTGTTTTTGTCTATTTATTATTTAATTCGTTTTTCTACAAATGTCAGAAGCTCAGGGTCGAACTGAAATAAATGCTGTATAAACACAGTAAATACGTCTGTCAGATATTTACTGTGTTGAACGTGTTGGTAAGGCACAAGAGGGTCGAGGTGCGAAGTCCCGACACTGGACGTTACGTCCCTTCGTTTTGTATGTTTAGACAGGGGGCAGAAGTGAGAGAGGCAAATCTGAACACAGAACCGATATCCCTTAGACTGTCTTGGTTACACACTGGAAAATTATATTCATAAAAATCTCGCGTTATACAAGTACGATTCCTCTACAAGTCTACGCTGTGGTTGTATTATAATAGGGCAGTATAGCCACTGCCTATCGTTTACTAACAATGAGTGGCTACCGCCTACCAGATGCCTTTGCTGGCGCACCGTTAGCAGTCTGCGCATCTCTTCAACTTCGCTAATCTGCAGTTCTTCAATTTTAACACCCGATCTAAGAGAAAGTCTTTTGGTGTACTTTCTCATATTCAGCTTATTTCATTACACGTTACTCCTCTCATCCCCATTCATTCCCTTTCGGGTTTCATAGTGGGAAGGAAAATGGGCTGTCGAACAAGAAAATGGTTTCTTGTTCTGTCTCAGAAAAAAATGTTTTAGTTTTCTGTCATGGAAAACTATTGAGATGGCTATTTGTCTGTCCGTCCGCACTTTTTCTGTCCGCCCTCAGATCTTAAAAACCACTAAGGCTAGAGGGCTGCAAATTAGTATGTTGATCATCCGCCCTCCAATCATCAAACATACCAAATTGCAGCCCTCTAGCTTCAGTACTTTTTATTTTATTTAAGGTTAAAGTTAGCCATAATCGTGCTTCTGGCAACGATATAAAATATAGAATATGCTCAGTATTGGTCACAGTGCCATGACAAATGAGAGTACTTCATTATTTGTCAATTATCTTGATCGAAAGCATACCGTAGGGGGGTAGTGTCATCAGTACACCACACGCGGTGCACTGTAGGTATTACTTAAGGTTCGGCCCCTAGCTGCAACCCATTTCATTCCTTTTATTGTACCTCCATTCATATTCTCTTTCTTCCATCTTACTTTCCACCCTTTCCTAACAATTAATACATAGTGCAACTGCGAGGTGTTGCTCCTGTTACAACTTTTCAAACCTGCCTACTCTT
>NC_089773.1:2392500-2412500 GCF_040412425.1 Macrobrachium rosenbergii
GGAGAATAAATGAAGATCTTATCTGAAAAGGATACAAGTCTCACTTCCAAAAATAATTTTTATGGAAGTCCAGAAGTTCAGTTAGACCTTTTATCTATACCAAACTCAAACCAGTATTATTATTATTATTATTATTATTATTATTATTATTATTTCAGTAGATGAAATCTATTCACGTGGAACAAGCCCACCATAGGGGCTACTGACTTGAAATTCAAGCTTCCAAAGAAAGTTGGTTTCAACCTCCCACTGCAGCAGACCCCAAACTGCAGCAGTAACTGATCATGACAGAGCCAGTGATTTTTCATCGTCTTGGGGGAGACACGAACCCGCCACATCTAAGTGTCACGCCACGACACTAACCACTATCCTACTGGACCAGTAAGAGGTAAGTGAATGATTAGATTCTCTTTTGCTTATTACAGGTGAGACGAATATCCCTGAAATTCCATTTACTTATTTTTTCCTGTTTTTGTGATTGTATAATTTTACTGGTTGAGTGTCCTAGCCTTGGATAATTTTACTGGTTGAGTGTCCTAGCCTTGGATAATTTTACTGGTTGAGTGTCCTAGCCTTGGATAATTTTACTGGTTGAGTGTCCTAGCCTTGGATAATTTTACTGGTTGAGTGTCCTAGCCTTGGATAATTTTACTGGTTGAGTGTCCTTGGAGACTTGAGACTTTTCTTCTGTTCTGAGTGCCAATATGAGGAAGGTAACTACCTTCTTTTCAGTTCTCGGTAAGGATGAAACAGTGGCTTAGTTATGTTTGTAGAGGAACTGGGTGTCTTCAAAAAATTGAAATCATTGTCAATTACATATATATGAAGCTATATCATAATTGTTTTATATATATATATGATTTCATCAGTGTACCGTGTAAGAGAGTATTTGTGGAACCTTCACGGCCTGACTGAATGTCTATAATTTATTGAGGTTTTACTTCTATATCGAGCTATTATAATCCATATTATTCCCAACTGAACACACATGTCCACCGTCCATGACAGTCGTATTGGGAAGCCAGAAGATATAAACAAGTCAATCAAGAAATCAATCTCATATTCCCTTTCTTCAGGACATTCCTTATGGTCAGAATACTCTATCTTATCTTCGAGCCATTAAGACAGCGTTTTCCCTTTCTTTATGACATTCCCTCTAGTCAGAATACTCTCTTTTCTTCGAGCCATTAAAACAGCATTTTCCCTTTCTGTATGACATTCCTTCTAGTTAGAATACGCTATCTTTTCTTCGGGCCATTAAGACAGCGTTTTTCCTTTTTTTTATGACATTCCTTACAGTAAAAAATACTCTATCTCTTCTTCGAGTCATTAAGACAGCACTTTCCCTTTTTTTATGACATTCCTTATAGTCAGAATACTCTATATTTTCTTCGAGCCTTTAAGACGGCGTTTTCCCTTTCTTTATGACATTCCTTGTAATCAGAATACTCTGTCCTTTCTTCGAGCCAGTAAGACAGCATTTTCCACTTTCTTTATGACATTCCTTCTAGTCAGAATATTCTATCTTTTCTTCGAGCCATTAAGACAGCATTTTCCCCTTTCTTTATGACATTCCTTCTAATCAGAACACAATATCTTTCTTCGAGCCATTAAGACAGTATTTTCCCCTTTCTTTATGACATTCCTTCTAGTCAGGATGCTCTGTCTTTTCTTCGAGCCATTAAGACAGCATTTTCCCTTCCTTTAGGACATTCCTTCTAGTCAGAATACACTATTTTTTCTTTGAGCCATTAAGCCAGCATTTTCCCTTTCTTGATGACATTCCTTCTAGTCAGAATACTCTATCTTTTCTTCGAACCATTAAGACAGCATTTTCCCTTTCTTTATGACATTCCTTCTAATCAGAACACAATATCTTTCTTCGAGCCATTAAGACAGTATTTTCCCCTTTCTTTATGACATTCCTTCTAGTCAGGATACTCTGTCTTTTCTTCGAGCCATTAAGACAGCATTTTCCCTTCCTTTAGGACATTCCTTCTAGTCAGAATACACTATTTTTTCTTTGAGCCATTAAGACAGCATTTTCCCTTTCTTTATGACATTCCTTCTAGTCAGAATACTCTATCTTTTCTTCGAACCATTAAGACAGCATTTTCCCTTTCTTTATGACATCCCTTATAGTCAGAATACTCTATCTTTTCCTCGAGCCATTAAGACAGCATTTTCCCTTTCTTTATGACATTCCTTCTAGTCACAATACTCTATCTTTTCTTCGAGCCATTAAGACAGCAGCTATTCAATCCCTGAAATAACAAATGCATATTCGGGGTCAATACAACAGAAATTTAAGTTTTTAATATTGTCATTATCGCAGTCGTAGGAACGGTTTCTGTCGCCGTTTCAGTGTTATTATAAAACTTTCCGCCTTAACTCGCCGAAATATTGGCGGAGAGCACATGTGACTGCGAAATAAAATAGAAAACTTGATAATTGCAGCCGGGAGTCTCGCTCATAAACATGAGCTGGCGTTGAGTTTACACCACCACATTCAAACGACCACGCGCCAGTTTTTGTTTTCTGTAAAGGAAAACTATTGAGGTGGGTATTTGTCTGTCTGTCCGCACTTGTTCTTAAAAACTGCTGAGGCTAGAGGGCCGCAAATTGGTATGTTGATCATCCACCCTCCAGTCATCAGACATACCAGATTGCAGCCCATGAGACTTAAACCTGGCCGTGGTTTAAGTCTCATGGGCCGCGACTCATACAGCATTATACCGAGACCACCGAAAGATAGATCTATCTCCGGTGGCCTTGATTATACGCTGTAGCGGTTGTATAGAAAACTCGAGCATTTTTTACTTGTTTATTTACAAGATCATACGGACCTATTTTTAAACAGGCTTTTTTTTAGGTAAAGGAACGTACGCCACCATTTTCGGAAGGTTTTTTTTATACAAGGCCCTGCTCAGCCATTTTAAGGAGTGTTTGTTACAGAAGCCCACGTGTATTTTTTAATGGAAACTTTAAATATATATACATATATGTTATATATATATATATATATATATATATATATATATATATATATATATATATATATATATATATATATATATATATATATATATATATATATATATATATATATATATATATATATATATATATATATATATATATATATATATATATATATATAATGCTCATCTTTTTCACCCGTATTTTTCAGAACGCTCGACCTTCTTTTATTATTTTCAAAAACTATTTCACTGTCACATAATCATGTGCAATTAAAACATTCGCTTTGCTGACCCACGATGATGCGAACAATTTTTTTTTCCCACGTTTTCCAGTAAGCGACCATGAATATTTTTTTTTATTTTTACTCCCACACAAACACGGGGAATTTTTTTTAGCTTTTTTTCCCTGTCACGAAACCTTATGTAATTTTTTAAAATAATTTTTTCCGAGAACACGGCCATATACGGAGCACATTCTGTCTCACTACACCAGGTACTATATGCTAATGAGAGGGTACTGTACCATCTAGATGGTAAAACCATGACTGAAATTTTAGAAGACAACATTGATGTTGGCCCTGTTTTGAGTTTTTAAAGGGTCGTGGATTTTATGAAAATATCTTATAATTTTATATAAATATGTCTTTTTTTTATCTTATCTACGGCAGTTTTAATTCCATTAGAAATTAAATCTCTTCGACTTTACCTTTTTTAACATTGACCTTTAGAATGCGTATTATAAACTCATTATTTACATCATTTCCATTTTCGTTCGTTCTCATCATAACGCTGAATGACCCTATGGGTCCCAGTGCTTGGCTTTATGCCTAAATCACACATATTCTTATACAATGTTTTTGAACATTTTCCATGACACACGACCATGCGCTGATCTTCATTAAACAGATTTTCCATGAAGACAATAATGTAGTCACTTTAGAATGCGCACATGTGTATGAATTATCCATGAACACCTACCAGGTATTATCAAAATTCACAGCTGTGAATAAGATCATTTTTACATTGAAATGAGACATTCTTCAGTGAAATAATCGGATCTTTCCTAGATAGTGACCCCCAAGGGTTTTGGGGGGTCGTTATGTAGGACTAATATTTCTTGGGGCTCATTATCTTTGTGGCGTTTACAGTCTTTTGTTTGTGTTTCTACTGTCATCCCCAACGGGCTTGTACTAAACACGGCGCAAAGGTGGATACATACCAGGTTAAAACCCTTGGGGGTCACTGTCTAGGAGAGATACCTGTAAATATCATAAAAATAATGACACTCAAAAAATATTAGTCCGCGATAACGACCCCCGAAAACCCTTAGGGGTCACTATCTAGGAAAGATCCCTGTAAATATCATAAAAATAATGACCCCTAAGAAATGTTAGTCCTAGATAACGACCCCCGAAAACCCTTGGGGGTCACTCTCTAGGAAAGATCCGAATAATCTTAAAGGGTCTTAAAGAGTAAGAGACAATTCAATGAAAAATAAAATTTTCTAAGTATTTTGATATTAACTGTGATTATATTTGCACATTAAAAGAAAACCTACTTTGTGACTGATAAACACTGAAGGAAATGGAAGTGAAATAGTCGAACCGTATCCAAAATAAGCCAGTAATCGTACATTTGAGAATACAAAAGTCTTCCATTATCGTTGCTAAAAGCGATTTGGGGTCTTCTCCACTGACAGTGATATTCCTGGCTATCTTCCAAGGTAGTTTGTCTGTGGGTTGAACCGGAATCTATAAAATCCCGCTGCATTTTCATTCAGCGTCTCAGTTACGAAAGCACAATAATAAAATAAGGACTGCTGAGAGCAGAGCAGCGAAAAACGCCTGGTCCGTCGCCAATCAATCAAAGTAATACTGCCCTGAAATGGAAGATTGTGGTATCTGCAAAAATACAAAACAGAGAAAAATGGTAGATACTGCAGTTTTCCCTTGCCGTACTACAGATTTTGCGGATACTGCAAATGGGACCCCCTCAATACTTGTGGAAAGCATTTTGAAGAATCATTCTGAAACTTTAGTAACTTGGGTATTAGTGTTTCACGAGCCCAGTAGGTGGCATATCTCAATTTCGAAAACTCTGCAAATACCACAGTTTTCCATTTTAGGGCAGAATACCTTCGCGAAGACGAACCTTTTCCATTACCATTAATAAAAAGCAATTTGGGCTCTCTCCTCAGCAGCCGACGGCAGCGGTATTCGTGGCCAAATCTTCGGATATAGTTCGTCGAATAGACGTCTATGAATTTACCAATTTCCCCGGAGTCTTTAGGGAAAGCCTCCGTCGATTCCTGTAGGAATCCAGCGATTCTTTACCACTCGGAGAAAAGTGGAGTCGACAGCTCCCCCGGAAAGGGGTTGCCACTGGAAGATTTCGACGTGACAAGCTTTCAGACAGGGGGTGGGCCGTTTGCATTGGAGCGCTTTTACCTGAAATACATTTTGGCTTTCTCTCTCTCTCTCTCTCTCTCTCTCTCTCTCTTTATTTTATTTTTCTTCAGGATATATTTGTGGTTCGGTATGATCTCCTGTTAATGTGGACCAGCTAGGCTCTCTCTCTCTCTCTCTCTCTCTCTCTCTCTCTCTCTCTCTCTCTCTCTCTCTCTCTCTCTATATATATATATATATATATATATATATATATATATATATATATATATATATATATATACATACATACATACATATATATATATATATATATATATATATATACGAGTATATATATATATATATATATATATATATATATATATATAAATAAATCCGATTGTCGAATGATAGAAGGATTGATAGGTGTAGAACAGTGTAGGTTTAGACAAAGGAGAGGGTCTTTTAATCAGGTTTTACTTATGAAACAGTTATATAAATATATATATATATATGTGTATGTATGTATATATATATATGTATATATATTTATATTTACATATATGAAACAGTTATGTAAGAAGCTTCAAAGCAAAGAGAAACGCTGTATTGTGATACTTGGATCTAGGTTTTTTATGATGGTAGCAAGGTTTTTTTTATAGAATGTGTAGACGGGAGTGACTGGTTTGGTATGAGAGTGAGTGTGATACTGTATCGTGTCCCTTAAGATATGGTACCCATAGGGCGGGTAGTGCTTAGGTGCACTGTAGGCATTACTTAAGATTCATTGCAGCATCCCTTCGGCCCCTAGCTGCAACCCCTTTCATTCCTCTTACTGTACCTCCGTACATGTGATTCATAGTGCAGCTTCGAGGTTTTCCTCCTGTTACACCTTTCAAACCTTTTACTGTCAATTTCCCTTTCAGCTCTGAATGGCCTCATAGGTCCCAGCGATTATATTCTCTCTCTTGGCCCTAATTCGCTTCTCTAAGTTCTAGGTCTTACAGGGAATTTCCTTTGGTATGATAATATAACTTAGCATAATAACATCTTCAAAAATGACGGTAAAATAAGAGATGGGCCAGACGGCAAGCCCTTATGCTGGGAGTGTTACTTACTGTCTGAAGCTGAGAGACCAAGGGACTACGTATGTTTAGTCTGTTTGCTTATACATAAATAGAGGCCACGGGTGAGAGAAGCAACTCCCTGTAGACACACATATATATATATATATATATATATATATATATATATATATATATATATATATATATATATATATATATATATATATATATATATATATATATATATATAGACTTTCGTGGATTGCAGCTAAGATGAAGTGGGATAAAAGAGAAATATAAAGAAGAGACTTTGTTAAATTATTACCATAAACAGGAGGGTCCTCCTTGGTATAACCCTAACCCCACCCCCACCCCTGCCAAACTCCCCTCCCTCCACTCCGGGTTGAAAGCATTGGTAAGATATTCATCAGCTTCTCCCCACATTGGGATGTTGTACATTTAGGGAAAATGAATGACTGGATTCTCCTCCCCAAGTGGGATTAAATCCCTGGCTGATTGTTAAGAATGAGATAAACCAATGATCCAATGCACCACAAAGAAAGTTGAAGAATGCGTATCAGATCATACGTATACATGCCAAAGTCAAGGGGCCACGGCGGCCATTACAGTACAATACAGCTGATGAATGCAACCAGTAGAATCTATATATGTTTCAGAGAAATGTTTGCAATCGGACGCATTTCACGTCCAAGTGATTTTGAGAAGACTTTTTACAAAGCTTTTCAGTCATCGTTAGATGCGTTATTCATTAAGTGCATTGGTCATTCTCTCTCTCTCTCTCTCTCTCTCTCTCTCTCTCTCTCTCTCTTTATCGTCGTTGGGGATGTATCACTGGCCTAAAACAAAAGGACCCAGATAAAGTCGGACGTTCGTTAGAGAATCGGTCCATAGGCTTTTCTTTCCCGGCGGAGCACCTTCACAGGAGCCAACTAACCGGCAAATCCGATTTTTCTTTCATGCACATTCATTGTAAATTCGAATAATAACTGCATTTCGGCGGCGACTGCCGTTGCGAAAAGTATCTCGCATCGGTCGCTCCCTCGTCCCAAATGTCTTTTAGGCGAACTGCGTCTCTCGTTTGCTTTTGTGCGCCGCTTTTGTTGTATGCGAAGGTACAGCATCCTCTGAGCCTTTCATTATCCTTGTTTGAATTATCAGAGGATTTCTGAATCACTCGGACACCTCGACAGCAAGAAATATTGTGGATGGTTCAAGAAAAACACAAAAACAAGTGAAAAAATGCGCCGAAGTTTCTTCGGCTCTATCGAGTTTTCTGTACAGCGTATAATGCTTTGTGAAACTCTCAGCCACGGGCCATGAAACTCTCAGCCGTGGCCCATGAAACTTTCAGGTGGTGGCCTGTGTTATTGGTACCTATAGCGATGCTAGAAGTACGATTATGGCTAACTTTAACCTTAAATCAAATAAAAACTACTGAGGAGGCTAGAGGGCTGCCATTTGTTATGTTTGATGATTGGAGGGTGGATGATCAACATACCAATTTGCAGCCCTCTAGCCTCCTCAGTAGTTTTAAAGATCTGAGGGCGGACAGAAAAAGTGCGGACGGACAGACAAATAGCTATCTAAATAGTTTTCTTTTTCAGAAAACTAAAAAATGTGTGCTGCCTTGTTCATCCTACAGCTAGCCAATGGATGCACTCAGAAAAGTTCTACAGATTCTACTCCTTTGTTAACTTTGATGGCTTCTGTGTAGAAGTAACTCGTATACAGACTGCTCCACTCAAGTCTGTCTCTCACGTTCCCTTGCACTTCACGAATGAGGGTCTCTCCATTCTTTCACTTCTGTAACTCCTTAAAACCAGCATTTTCTCTCTCACAAAACTAATTACTTTTACGTTTTGTCCACAAACTTGCCATTCTCCAACTTTTCGTCATTGCAAGAGCAGCTTGTTTCATCTTTTCCCATATCCAAAATTTTTGCTATTGTGTTTCGTCAAATTAATACCTATTTCTCGAAGTATACTTTTCTTACTCCAAGTATAGCACTTATTATCTTTCCGTTCAATATTCACACTTCACATCCATACAGGAGAGTGTGCTCAACAATACCTGTATACTCTCTTCCACCAAACCTTTTGCAGTGATCCTACTGCTTGCCTTATCTTCAGCTTTTCTGTGATTCGCCAATTTCGTGTATTTCATTTCTTCTCGAATAACTATGTGAATTAACTATTTTCTTTATCTTGTCATTCCTCAGAAGAGCCATTGCTCCGTCTTCTGGCTTCTCTCGTCGTCGGAGCTGTATTCCTTTTTTTTAGTTTTCTGTAAAAGGAAACTACTGAGGTAGCTATTTGTCTGTCCGTCTGCACTTTTTTCTGTCCGCCCTCAGATCTTAAAAATTACTGAAGCTAGAGGGTTGCAAATTGTTATGTTGATTATCCACCCTCAAATCATCAAACGTGCCAAATTTTAGCCCTCTAGCCTCAGTAATCTTTATTTTATTCAAGGTTAAAGTTAGCCATGATTTTGTGTCTGGCACCGCTATAGTGCCAACAACACATGCCACCAGCGGGCCGTGTCTGAAAGTTTATGGGCCGCGGTTAAGAGTTTCATGGGGCGTGGCTGAGAATTTCATACAGCATTATACGCTGTACAGAAAATTCGATTGTGCCGAAGAAACTTCGGCACAAATTTTACTAGTTAATATTCACCATCAACTTCCCTCTCAATAACATTTCTCGCCCCTTTTCCGAACTTCTCTCAAGACGCCCCAAGGGAAAATATTCAAGTCACAGACTCACATCGCACTCGAGTCTAAGCCCAAAGCCGTTGGGAACTCTTGCACCTGAAAATGCAGCTTCTTTTCATTATGAACGACTGTCACCTTGTCATCTCCAAACAAGGGTATTTTCACGTTCCGTTGAACCCTTCTCTTATGCCCTTTTCTTGGCTTGACTCATTACTCAATCTATAATAAAAGAATTTGAATGGCTGTTGTTTGTCCTCCCCCGGGTGACAGTAGGGGAGACATGACACAGCCGCCCACCCCTTGCAAACCCGTTTGTCCGCCCCGGGTCGGGGTGGGGTAGGTAGGGGAATGGGAGGTTAGGGGAGACATCCACTCTCCTCCTGCAAACCTGTCTGTCCGGCCCGGGTGGAAGCTGGTTAGGTAGGGGAATGGGAGGGTGTGGGAGACATCCACTCTCTTCCTGCAAACCTGTTTGTCCGCCCCTGGTGGGGGCGGGGTAGTTAGTGGAATGGAGGGGTAGGGGAGACATCCACTCTCCTCCTGCAAACCTGTTTGTTCGCTCTGGGGGGGGGGGGGGTAGGTAGGGGATCGGGAGGGTAGGGGAAACAGCCGCGCCGGGTTCCAGCACACACAGCGTGCATGCCAACAAACTCGTACATAAATATATTTCAGTGCCGTGGAGACATATCACACCTTTCCCCGAGCTTCACCTGTACACCAGTTGAGTCTCTCTCATGTAGATATTTATTATTATTATTATTATTATTATTATTATTATTATTATTATTATTATTATTATTATTATTATTATTATTAAATTTAAAATAATGCCTAATGTATTACATCACTGAAGTTTATGCAGTGCTTTCCTTCCTATATGTACTTATTTCCAGAAATCACTTCACATTCTAACACGAGTTTCACTTACATCAAACAGATTTTTGAACACCTACTTTATTTGTCCTCGAAATTGACCTCCTCTCATCTGTGTCAAATGCGATGCAACCCTTGCATCTGTCGTTTTAAGCTAAACACAGCCTCTCTCTCCATGGGTGTCAAAATTCTCATAAAACTGAATAACTGGTTTTCCATCTCAGTTATTCAGTTGTGAATCTAACTTTATCAATCAGAGCCCTACGAAGCGTCTTCCAGTACATATTATGAAAAATGTAATGCCTCCTATTTTCCCTACCTCTGTCACTTTTCTCATCTACAGAGCAAACATATTTCCTTTATCCATTCTCTTGAAACTTTTCTCTCATTCAGACCCAGATGTACATTACACAACCTGGTCAGCTACATTTTTACGCTGGCAGCGCCATACTTTACCATTCCACTTGCAATCCTGAAGAACCCTTGATTTTAGTACTTGTTTCAATTCATCAATCCAACGTTTCAAGGTTTATCTCGACTGCGTCCCCCAGTTTATATAAATTGCGCACCGTTTCTCTCCACTTGGCCATACCAGCTCAGAAGGTATTCATTGGTTTTCATAGTCCCGCTAAGTTTTTTTCCCCACATCATCATTTTTCCTTTCCTTCACATTCTGAGTCCACACCCACTTTCATTCCTCCACCACCTTATCCCCAAACTAACCCTCCTCAATGGTTTTCATTCATCTGCATAACCTTACTCTTGGTAACAACGTGGTCACTTTAGCAGTGATTGTCATAGTTATTGTGTAGCGATCGTATTTTCCCTTTGACTGTAAGGCATTTGATGGTTGAATGCCCGAGTCTTTGGAAACTTCGGAAATTTTGTCATCTCTGATTGAAAGTATCTTCCATAAACATTTTGGGAGAACGTCTTTTTAAGTAAAGTGGTGTTTTTAATTTTCTTTGAAGAAGCTGATCCTCTTCAGGTAATAAAGACCCCAAGCTGGGTATTTTTTTCTCAGTCTATTTACTGTAGTGTTTTCTGTTTTGGTATAGACTGTAAGTTTCCATATGTGCGTTGTTTATATGGGCATCATTTTATCTATGAATTCACCATATGCATTAGTTTGAAATTCGTCAGGCTTCTAATATTCGCTTCCAACTTTCTCCTCTGATGAAACTTCCTGACCTTTTCACCAGTCTCTGAATATTCGTACCATCACCAACCAACACTATCATCTACAAACATCAGAGTTTCCACATTAATTCACATTTCATTCTCTTGTCCAAGATTTGCAAATATCCTTTTGCCCTTTCCTTAACTTCTCCCTGACTTTCAGTGTAAATATTACACAGGCATAGAATCGTAACAGTTTGGGACATACATCTTCAGTATTTTCCGTATTGCATCCGTTCCAGTTCTGTTGCACAGTTTTATTCACTCTCACAAACTTTTCTCATCACACTTTTGTATCAGACACTTGATTTTCACATCCTGTCCTTCTCTAAACCCCTATTGCTCTTCCCCCAGCCAGTTATTTTGTTTTATGCTTCACTTCTTCATTCAAAACATTTCCATTCCTCGAATCTAATCTTACTCTCTTCTTATACAGGTAGTCATTCCTCTGTTCAGCTAATTTGGAACTTTTCCCTCATCATGACATACTTTACACACCTTGGTCAGCCACTCGTTAACGCTGTCATCACTTGATTTCACCTACATTGATATAGAGCAGCATCTCACTGAGTCATCCTGTCTTCAGTATATTCAGCATTCTTGTATATTTAATAGTTCTCAGATTTACATTAGCCTCATCAACCCCACATTTTTTTTTAAAGACTTTCCCTGCCTTAGCCAAAAATTGCATACGACAACTTGATCAGGATATTTGGCTATGAAAGCACATTTCAAATATATTCCTTTATCATTCACTGACCATATTAAGTACAAGCTGTTTATTTGTAGGCGCTGCACAGCTTTCATTTAATATTAGTGGATAATAGCCTTTCAATTCCATTAAGTTTATCACACCCTGGTGTGTCATAAATATTTCTGAAAACATGATGGAACTTATTATTATTATTATTGGAGAAACAAATCCACAGTTAAGTATGAGTACATAATGGATTTACTTCTCCATTTCAAGGCTCAGGCTATTATTATTATTATTATTATTATTATTATTATTATTATTATTAGAGAAACAAATCCACAGTTAAGTATGGGTACATAATGGATTTCCTTCTACATTTCAAGAATCATGCTACTATTATTATTATTATTATTATTATTATTATTATTATTATTATTATTATTATTATTATTATTATTGGAGGAACAAATGCACATTAAGTATGGGTACATAGTGGATTTATTTCTCCATTTCAAGAATCATGCTATTATGAGTATTTTGTAAGTTATTATTATTATATTCTGGATTTGTTTCTCCATTTCAAGACTCATGCTGTTATTATTATTATTATTATTATTATTATTATTATTATTATTATTATTATTATTATTATTATTATTGGAGAAACAAATCCACAGTTAAGTATGAGTACATAATGGATTTACTTCTCCATTTCAAGGCTCAGGCTATTATTATTATTATTATTATTATTATTATTATTATTATTATTATTATTATTATTATTATTATTAGAGAAACAAATCCACAGTTAAGTATGGGTACATAATGGATTTCCTTCTCCATTTCAAGAATCATGCTACTATTATTATTATTATTATTATTATTATTATTATTATTATTATTATTGGAGGAACAAATGCACATTAAGTATGGGTACATAGTGGATTTATTTCTCCATTTCAAGAATCATGCTATTATGAGTATTTTGTAAGTTATCATTATTATTATATTCTGGATTTGTTTCTCCATTTCAAGACTCATGCTGTTATTATTATTATTATTATTATTATTATTATTATTATTATTATTATTATTATTATTATTATTATTATTGGAGAAACAAATCCACAGTTAAGTATGAGTACATAATGGATTTACTTCTCCATTTCAAGGCTCAGGCTATTATTATTATTATTATTATTATTATTATTATTATTATTATTATTATTATTATTATTAGAAAACAAATCCACAGTTAAGTATGGGTACATAATGGATTTCCTTCTCCATTTCAAGAATCATGCTACTACTATTATTATTATTATTATTATTATTATTATTATTATTATTATTATTATTATTATTATTATTATTATTATTATTGGAGGAACAAATGCACATTAAGTATGGGTACACAGTGGATTTATTTCTCCATTTCAAGAATCATGCTATTATGAGTATTTTGTAAGTTATCATTATTATTATATTCTGGATTTGTTTCTCCATTTCAAGACTCATACTGTTATTATTATTATTATTATTATTATTACTATTATTGGAGAAACAAATCCACAGTTAAGTATGAGTACATAATGGATTTGTTTCTCCATTTCAAGACTCATGCTGTTATTATTATTATTATTATTATTATTATTATTATTATTATTATTATTATTATTATTATTATTATTATTATTATTATTATTATTATTATTGCGACTCACTTGGCTTCTCTAATTATTTGTGATTTAATTGCTGTCTATTATTATGACCAGCTGCGCCCTTAGCGGTTAATTTTCATTCCCCTGCACTGGCCGTTATCGCTAGTGTTTATGGCGTCTTTATTGTCACTGTTACAATTTGCATTCGCTAACATGAGCTAAATCCATCGTTAACATAGTTTTTTGTCCTGGTGTCTACAACACAACTATTATTACTGTTGTTGCATTAGCTAAGGAATGTTGCAGTTATGCCGTACATATTGTAATTGAGATGCGTTATCTTGGTTTGCAATTTCAAGTTTAAGATAATGTTCTCTGCAGCGTGCCATCGGCCCCTAGCTGCAACCCCGTTTGTTCCTTTTGCTGTACCTCCGTTCATATGCTCTTTCTTCCATCTTATTTTCCTCAACCCTCTTCTAACAATTGATTCATAGTGCAATTGCGAGGTATCCCTTCTGTTAAACCTTTCAAACCTTTTACCGTCAATTTCCGTTTCAGCGCTGAATAACCTCACTGGTGCCAGTGATTGGCCTTTGGCCTAAATTCTGTATTCAATTCAATTCACTTCTTGAGGTAAGTAATGCACATCTTGAAAGAGAGAGAGAGGGAGAGAGAGAGAGAGAGAGAGAGAGAGAGAGAGAGAGAGAGAGAGACTCAACAGTGCCTTCTAAGAGCTTAAAAGCCCACAGGAATACAATCAATTCGGGGCTTAAGTAGAATCGGCTGAGTGGCTTCCATTTTCATTTTTATGTGCTGCTTCAGCCATGAACGCTTCAGAACTGAAGTGTCGACTGAAATACTTTGTCTACTTTTCTTAATTCTGTTCTCGTGTATTAGTTCAGGTATTAACACCTTACGGCTGTAGTAGTATCATCTGAAATATATACTGCCCTAAAATGGAAAACTGCAGCATCTGTGAAATTTTCGAAAATGAGGTATGCCACCTATTAGGCTCGTGAAACACAAAATACACAAGTTACTGCAGTTTCAGAATGATTCTTCTTCAGTGATTTCCACGAGTATCTGCAAAATCAGTAGTAAGGCAAGGGAAAACTACAGTATCTGCAATTTTTCTCAGTTTTGTATTCTTGCAGTCTTCTGTTTTAGGACAGTGTAGTAGTATCATCTAAAGCATATAGTTCTCCTCGGTTTTGTTTAACATGCTTCTTCGGCCCTAATTACTTAACATGAAGGAGCACTGGCCAAAATTAACATATTTTTAGGCTTTGATTTTTAAGGGCAACATCAGCTCTGAGAACTTCAGAGCTAGAGCATAAATGTGGTTTACCTGATAAATTTTTGTTTTGTTGGCTTCAGAAATTCACAAGAGCTGTGTATTTTGTAGGCGGGGTTAGTGTCGTCAGTGACATCATGCGGTACACTGTAGGCATTACTTAAAGTTCTTTGCAGCGTCCCTTCGGCTCCTAGCTGTAACCCCTTTCGTCCCTTTTACTGTACCTCCGTTCATATTCTCTTTCTTCCATCTACTTTCCACCCTCTCCTAACATCTGATTCATAGTGCAACTGCTTTGAGGTTTTCCTCCTGTTACACCTTTCAAACCCTGTAATGTCAATTTCCGTTTCAGCGCTTAATGATCTCATAGGTTCCAGTGCTTGGCCTTTGGCCTAAATTCTATACATTCTACTCTCTAGAAAGATTGATATGAGAGAGTCCTATTCTGGCAGATGTTTCATGGAAAAATCTCCCATGAATGAAACAACGGTAAAACTGCACCACCACAGAAAACAAGGGCATTCGGAGACTGCATATTTATTTCCGCCAAGGCCAATGGGCACGCCACTCCAGAAGGGTCCTTTCACTCTAAAAGTTACATTCACATCTCGTATCAAAATCTGATCACTTGTAACCAGTCGCAAAACCCACCTTCGGTGAAGATTCTATAAAAATTTTTCACTTAGCTCTCCTCCTGAGTAATTTTCTAACACATAGACGAGCAGACTTAGACTGAACCAGAAAAACAGTTGCTTTGCTTTGATTGAGTGGGCTGATTTCTGTAGGGAACTGTCTGGGACCTGTTCGTTTTGCTTCTGATGTTGTATGGATGATGATGTATAAAGGGAAATAAATCTTCTAAATTCCTATATATATATATATATATATATATATATATATATATATATATATATATATATATATATATATATATATATGTATAATATATAATTATATATGTCCATTATAGTTACATAAGTATCTGGTAAATGTTACCAGTAGATTCTCTCTCTCTCTCTCTCTCTCTCTCTCTCTCTCTCTCTCTCTCTCTCTCTCTATATATATATATATATATATATATATATATATATATATATATATATATATATATATATATATATATATATATATATTATAGGATCTACCAGTCACCTTTTACCAGATACTGATGTAATTGTAACAGCCACAATGCCCTCTTAACTTCTCGAATTCTTCACACTTTTTGGATGCGCTTGTCACTACAAAGCCTTAGACCCAAATGCAAGAAATATGAAGTAATTCTGATGTCTGCAGGTCGACAACGTGACCTCGTTCTGACCAGGATGAATAGAGTGGTTCTGATTCCTCGGGATGCGGGTTCCATTACTTCATATTTCTTGCATTTGGATCAAAGGCTTTGTAGTGACAAGCGTATCCAAAAAAGCGCGAAGAATTCGAGAAATTGAGAGGGCATTGTGGCTGTTATAATTGCATAAGTATCTGGTAAAAAGTGACCAGTAGGTTCTATGTATATATATATATACATATATATATATATATATATATATATATATATATATATATATATATATATATATATGCATATATATATAGAGAGAGAGAGGAGAGATACATATATAATATTATATATATATATATATATATATATATATATATATATATATATATATATATATATATATACACTATATATATAACCTACTGGTCACTTTTTACCAGATACTTATATAATTGCACAGTAATAGGCACTATATATATATATATATATATATATATATATATATATATATATATATATATATATATATATATATATAATTCATATATATATAAATATATATATTTTATATATATATGTATATATATGTCCATGGATTGCCCTGGGTCAAGAAAAGGTCATGGGGCAATGACCTCATCCGTAAAGGACTTCCTGGGAAACCGAATGACATAAATTCAAACATTATATATATATATATATATATATATATATATATATATATATATATATATATATATATATATATATATATATATAGTGTGGGTATATGATATATATGTATACATGTGTATGTGTCAGTTGCTGACCTGGCGATGATTTTATACAATGAAAAACAACATTAAAAACGATACTCGATTAATGTGACGAAGTGAAAACGTGTACTAGTATCTCGTCTGAGGGAGAAAAAAAACAAAAGAAACTCACGCAAATTCGAAAGGCAACCGGGTCCCCTTTTTTCCACTCGTAATGAATATTTGTGAAGGGCAGCTTCAAGACCAATCAAGGTGAAGGGGGGAGGTGGGGGCGGTGAAGTGGCCTGGGTGGCTGTGCGCTCTCAACAATGTGAATAATTAGGGAGAAGACGAGACCTTTGGAAAAGTGCCACCGCGCGCCATCTCTCGAGAAGTTCCCGAATGAGGAGGCTGCCTCCGGGTCAATCCGGTTTTCCTGATCTATATTTCATATATTTTCTATATTTTCAGGCGTTGTAGTAGTTAGAAAAGTGCCGCCAATTGGTGGCTTTCTTTTACAAACGCCCCGACGTAGTCTCATCCCGCTAGAAATTCCCAAGGGGAGTCCTTGGGGCTCTACCAAGGACTTGGGCAAGAAGGAATGAGTTTGTACCTCGAAAATGAGCTAAATTTGGACGGGGCAGTTCGATGGCAGGAACGAACTGGCGAGCCTTAAACGAGACAGCGAGCGGACGATACAACATACAAGTACCGTACTTCGGTTAGTCTAGATCCCACCTGCGCGGGTTGCACTAGTCGCCGCTAGATGGCAGAGGCTCCCAGCCCCTCCGGAGGAGACCCGGGGAACGCGGTGGAAGACTCGACGGAGGATTACCGAGGTCGGATTTTCAACCCCTTATCAAAGGGAACCGTCCGAGAGCCGAAATCGCAGTCGTAAAGCAACGGCAAAGTTGAAAATATGGCCAACACCTGTATTTCTCGCCGACAGCTGGCACTTGCACTCCCCGCCCGCCGCCGGAGGGGTGTCTATTGGCCGAGGGAGGTTTCAGTCCCGCCCAATTTGAGAGCCGGTGGGCGGGACTTGGCTCCCACGCGACTATATTGAACCTTTGATAGATGCCATAATATGGAAGGTAAGTGGATTAGGAAAGCGCTCTCTCTCTCTCTCTCTCTCTCTCTCTCTCTCTCTCTCTCTCTCTCTCTCTCTCTCTCTCTCTCTCTCTCTCTCTCTCACCAGGATTCTTAGTTTTGAAATGCTGCCAAGAAAACCTAACAAAGGCTCCTCACCTTCGGAGGAAAAAACGGCAGGAGGGAGGAAGAATTAACAGGGGGGAAAATGTAAGCATATTTAAAAAGAGAGAGAGAGAGAGAAACCGAGAAAAGAAGAATGGAAGAGTGCAAACTTGTAAATTGCAATTTGCATGTTGTTCTCCGTCCATGGAGGCTGTGGCTGTGGCTTCTCTCTCTCTCTCTCTCTCTCTCTCTCTCTCTCTCTCTCTCTCTCTCTCTCTCACACACACACACACACACACAGTCGTAGCGCTAACGAACGCATCCAAGTTAATGAATGACCGTCATGTTAATAATATCAGTGATGCTTGTAGTGATATATATATATATATATATATATATATATATATATATATATATATATATATATATATATATATATATTATATAATATATATATGTGTGTGTGTGATTCCGTCTTTTGAATAATGAAAAAAAAGGCCTATTACCCTAAGTCTGAAATTCAGTGGGCATAGAAAACGGGGTTTCTGGTAAAGGGAACTTTTTCTACCGTAACTAGAGATCACATCTATTAGAAACATACACAAATCGAGTTTTCTGATCAGCCGCTACAGCGTATAATCAAGGCCACCGAAAATAGGTCTATCTTTTGGTGGTCTCGGTATAATGCTGTATGAGCCGTGGCTCATGAAACTTGAACCACGGCCCGGTGGTGGCCTGACCTATATCGTTGCCAGACGCACGGTTATGGCTTACTTTAACCTTAAATAAAATTTTTTAAAAACTGCTGAGGCTAGAGGGCTGCAATTTGGTATGTTTGATGACTGGAGGGTGGATGATCAATATACCAATTTGCAGCCCTCTAACCTCAGTAGTTTTTAAGATTTGGAGGCGGACAGAAAAAGTGCGGAAGGACAGACAAAGCCGGCACAATAGTTTTCTTTACAGAAAACTAAAATTAGTGTTTTCCCGTTCGAATAATAATAATAATAATAATAATAATAATAATAATAATAATAATAATAATAATAATGAGTGATACCCCGAGATGTTTACGTGACGATTCGTTTCACAATAATTAAGATTTCCTCCATCAGGCAGCTGACCCCTTAGGGGGTTAGTGCCGTCAGTGCACCTCATGCGGTGCACTGTAGGCATTACTTACGGTTCTTTACAGTGACCCTTCGGCCCCTAGCTGCAACCCCTTTCATTCCTTTTACTCTACCTCCACCTTCCTTTCAATGCTCTCCTAACAACTGATTCATAGTGCAACTGCTTTGAGGTTTTCCTCCTGTTACACCTTCCAAACCTTTTTTACTGTCAATTTCCGTTTCAGCGCTGAATGACCTCATAGATCCCAGTGCTTGGCCTTTGGCCTAAACCCAGTATTCTATCAGTCAGCTGATTTCTAACTTTGCCATAATAATTTGTGTATTTGTCAAGACTCTGTTGGGAATGACAACGTGGGGTGTATGCCCCACGGGGGGTGGGGATGTTGGTTTTTAAGGGGGGTTACCAATTCGAGAATGTTAATGTCCTTTTAGGCTTCCTCCACGTGAATATATAAGAATTATATATCACCACAGGGAGCATCAGGGTTCTAAGAGGTGACTGGGTGGGGCATGGCCAAAAAAAGGTTGGGAGCCAACGGATTAGACAAAAGGTAATCCACAGTTTTATATTTATGACGTCATACAGCTGCCAGTATTAACATTGATTCATCTGATAAATCTGTTCAACCATATTTTATTTATTGTTATCTGAAAACTGACTGCAATATCAAATTGTGTGGAGACGGTAAGTCCTGTCCTTTACGACAATATACGCTCCATCCCGAAGCTGTAACCAAGGGATCTTCAAGAAGTAGGAGAGTCTGACCCCGGGCTGGATAACAGCAAGTTTAAATGT